>NC_142813.1:8523176-8767997 GCF_049724085.1 Artemia sp. Qi Xiang Cuo | reverse complement strand
TGAGGTAACCAAAAATCTGTAAAGTATAGTTTCGGGTGAAAAAGATAATTACGTTAAGTTGGAAAATGGGTTTAGGAGTGACATTAAGATAGTAACTTGATCTGAAATGGTCCTTGAAAAGTATTTCTTAGTGTTGAGGTAATCAAAAAGCTGTAAAGTCTTGTTGTGAGTGAAAAAGATAAGTACTTCAAGTTGCAAAATGGGTTTAGGATGGACATTAAGAAAGGAACTTGCTCTGAAAAGATATAATAAAGCCATAAAAAGTATTAAAAATGGAGAGGGGGCTCTTTAGAGGGCCCGGGGGGGGGGGCGTTTGGGGAATCCAGGAGACCCTTGAGGACCGGGTTGTCCTTTGTGAACCCGTTGGTCCTCCGGGAGCTCGATGGGCCTTTGGGGGGGCCCGGGGATGGCCTTTGGGGTCTGGGTGGGCCTTTGGGGACCGAGGTTGGGCCTTTGGAAGCCTGGGGAGGGCCTGTGGGTGGCCCGGGGATTGCCTTTAGGGATCTGGGTGGGCCTTTGGGGGCTCCGGAGGCCCTTCGAGAGCTTGGGGGCCTTTGGGGGCGGGGGGAGGGCCTTTGGGGCACAGGGAGGGCCTTTGGGGCACAGGGAGGGCCTTTGGGGCACAGGGAAGGGCAGTTGAGGGCTTGGGGGACATTTGGGGACCGGTGGAGGGCCTTTAGGATCCCGTAGGTCCTTCGGGAGCTCGATGGGCCTTTGGGGGGCCGGGGGAGGGCCTTGGGGGTCGGGGGGGGCCTTGGGGGGCTCCGGGGGCCCTGTGCGAGCTGGGGGGGCCTTTGAGGACCGGTGGGCTTCCTTCGGGGCACAGGGAGGGCCTTTGGGGCACAGGGAGGGCCTGGGGAACACGGGGAGGGCAGTTGAGGGCGGGGGGGACATTTGGGGACCGGTGGAGGGCCTTTGGGATCCCGTTGGTCCTTCGGGAGCTCGCTGGGCCTTTGGGGGGCCCGGGGATGGCCTTTGGGGTCTCGGTGGGCCTTTGAGGGCTCCGGTTGCCCTTTGAGAGCTTGGGGGGGCCTTTGTGGACCGGTGGGCTTCCTTCGGGGCACAGGGAGGGCAGTTGAGGGTCTGGGGGACATTTGGGGACCGGTGGTGGGCCTTTGGGATCCTGTTGGTCCTTGGGGAGCTCGATGGGCCTTTGGGGGACCCGGGGATGGCCTTTGGGGGTCTGGGTGGGCCTTTGGGGGCTCGGGGGGCCCTTTGCGCGGTGGGGGGGCGTTTGAGGCCCGGGGGGTTCGTGGGGGGGTGGGGTGGGGTAGGAGAAGCCTTTGGGGTTGGGGTAGAGGACCTCACAACACTGTTAAAATACAACTTGTGTATTATAACGACCACACTCAAAACCTCTTCCAAAATCTCTTCAAAAATCACCTTTTAAAATGTCTTTAACTGTTTAGCCGTAATAGTTCCATAAAATAGCTAAAACGGATGCGCCAAAATTATCCCTAAACGGAATTTCGGCATGTTCCTTTTGTTTGGCATCTCTGCGCTAATACATTTAAAATTATTTGGAAACCTTTCCGCGCGCTAAGATCAAAACGTCTGCTCGGAAACGATTCTCTTGTTTGAAACAACAAATTAATTTCCCTTTCGTGAATCAATTCTCTTTAGAACAACAAATTAATTCCCCTTTCGTGTCAATCAATCAATCATGACATCATCTGTCATGTGTGATCAAAACTTTGTCTCGGAGACAATTCTCTTTGGAAATGCAAAGACATTAATTAACTTGACGTCATCTGTCAGACATTAATTAACTGTTTCCCGGGAACTCGTAACATTTGGCTTGGAAACAACAATAACAAATACTGTTTCCCGGACACTCGTAACATCTGGCTTGAACAGCAACAAGAAGGAAGTGTCAAAGTTCCTGTTTTTCCATTCTCACTGACAAAATCCATAAAACCATCAAATAATCAACATACATAACCATCCATGAAAACAGACATAAATGTGACAAACTTTCTGTTTTTTCATTCTCACTGACAAAGTCCATAAAACAGACAAAATTCCTGGTTTTTAAAGTGAGAAAATTCCTGTTTTTTCATTCTCACTGACAAAGTCCATAAAAACATCAAATAATCAACACACATAACCATCCATAAAACCATCCATAAATGTGACAAAGTTTCTGTTTTTTCATTCTCACTGACAAAGTCCATAAAACCATCCATAAATGTGACAAAATTCCTGTTTTTCAAATTCTCACTGACAACAAACAGACATAAATTATGTAAAAAAAGTTGTAGGTGGCAGCAGGGGTGAGGGATGAGACCTTTATGGTCACCTCTACTCTCCTAAACGCCTTGCTCTTTACGCTAAAGTTTTTTATTATTTAAAAAAAAAGAATAAAAAAAAGAAGGAGGATAACCTTAATTAAAAGTAAACCATGAAGTTCAGCTTATCAAAGATAGAGAACCCTGGTACGGAGTCTTAGGCTCTTATTTAAAATTAAATAACAAGTTTTTTTTAACTGAAAGTATGAAACAAAAAACTTGAACAGAAAATGAACAGAAATTATTCCGTATATGAAAAGGGCTGTCCCCTCCTCGACGCCTTGCTCTTTACGCTAATTTTTTTATTGTTTTAAAAAATAGAGTTGTGAGAAGAAGTCAAACTTTAGCGTAAGGAGCGAGGCGTTGAAGAGGGGACAACCCCTTTCATATACGGAATAATTTCTGTTCGTTTTAAGTTTTAATGTTGCTCCTTACTTTCAGTTTAAAAAAAAACGTGTTTTTTTATTTTATTTTTGAACGTTCTTGATTTAATGGAGGTTTTGATTTTGGCTCGCTGTACATCAATAATAATAAAAAAAACGCATATTAATTTTACTTTTATTTGGTTAAATGGCTTTCTCGAAAGTTGTTTAATTTTATTTACGAACGTTTTTATTAGTAATAAATATACGTAACTTACGAACTAACTTAAGTAACGAACTTCTATATCCATATATTTTTAATACGTATATTATGGGGTTTGCCTCCTAGTCAATAGCTTGCTTTTTACGCTAAAGTTCGAATTTTGTTCCAATTCTTTAAAAATGACCCCTTAATCACAAAGGCCGTTAATTATAATAAATAGCTCTTATGAAAGTACTAAAAAATCTTTGGCTTAAAGAGCGAAGTATTGACTAGGGGGCGAACCCAATCATATACTTAATAATTTCTGTTGGTTTTAAGTTTTGATGTTGCTCCTTACATTCAGTTGAAAAATTTCTTTATTTTTTTATTTAATGTTTGATCGTTTATTTAAATAATACCAGGAATTTTTTAAGTGTGGTATTATTCATCGAAAGTAACAAGCCAGGAAAAATTTATAGAATCTTCGAGAAAGGTATAAATAGCTCCAAGAAGGAGGATAACATTAATTAACAGAAAACCATGAAGTTCAACGTATCAAAGATAGAGAACCCTGGTACGGAGTCTTAGGTTATTATTTACAATTAAATAAATAAAAAACAAGTTATTTTTAGCTAAAAGTAAGAAGCAACATTAAAACTTAAAATGAATAAAAATTATTCCGTATATAAAAGGGGCTGTCCCCTCCTCAACGCCTTGCTCTTTACACTAAAGTTTTTTATTGTTTTAAAAAAGAGTAAAAAAATGAAGGAGGATAACTTTAATTAACAGTAAATCATGAAGTTCAGCATATCAAAAATAGAGAACCCTGGTACGGAGTCTTAGGCTCTTATTTCCAATTAAAAAAAAACACAAGTTTTTTTTTAACTGAAAGTAAGGAGCAAAAAACTTAAAATGAACAGAAATTATTCCGTATAGGAAAGGGGCTGTCCCCTCCTCATCGCCTTGCTCTTTACGCTAAAGTTTTTATTGTTTTAAAAAATAGAGTTGTGAGAAAGAGTCTAACTCTAGCGTAAAGAGTGAGGCGTCGAGGAGGGGACAACCCCTTTCATATACGGAATAATTTCTGTTCGTTTTAAGTTCTAATGTTGCTCCTTACTTTCAGTTTAAAAAAAGCATATTTTTTTATTTAATTTTTGAATATTTTTAAATTATTGGAGGTTTTGATTTTGACTCCCCGTACATGAATAATAATAAAAAAACGCATATTAATTTTACTTTTATTTGGTTAAATGGCTTTCTCGAAAGTTGTTTAATTTTATTTACGAACGTTCTTGTTAGTAATAAGTATACGTAACTTACGAATTAACTTACGTAACGAACTTCTATATCCATACATTTTTAATACGTATATTAGGGGGTTCGCCCCCTAGTCAATACCTAGCTTTATACGCTAAAGTTCGAATTTTTTTCCAATTTTCTTAATACGACCCTTAATTACAAAGGCCGTTAATTAGAATAAATAGCTCTTAAGAAAGTACTAGAATATCTTTGGCTCAAAAAGCGAAGTATTGACTAAGGGGCGAACCCAATCATATACTTAATAATTTCTGTTCGTTTTAAGTTTTGATGTTGCTCCTTACTTTCAGTTTAAAAATTTGTTTATTTTTTTATTTAATTTCTTTTTTTTTAAATAATGCTGGGAAATCCAACGCCCCCTTCATAGCAATGTCTTTTCCCTCATGAAAACATCCTCCATGCAAAGATCTTCCCACATAACCACCGACCCCTCCCTCCACAACAAGAAAAAAATCCCCCTTGAAAACGTCTGTGTATTTCCCAATAACCAATACTATATGTAAATATTGGGCAAAGTTCATAACTTTCAGCCCTCCCCCCTGGGACTTTGGGGACTAAATCATAATAAAAGAAATATTTATTATATTTTCAACCATCCTGGACAAAATGCTATCTCAAAATTTTGATCGGGTGACTTTGGGAAAAAAAATTAGCGTGGGAGGGGGCCTAGTTGCCCTCCATTTTTTTGTCACTTAGAAAAGGCACTAGAACTTTTATTTTCCGTTCGAATCAGCCCTCCTATGATATTCTAGGACCACTGGGTTGATACGATCACCCCTGGGGAAAAAAACAAATAAACACGCATCCGTGATCTTTCTTCTGGCGAAAAATACAAAATTCCCAATTTTTGCAGATAGTAGCTTAAAATCTCTACAGTAGGGTTCTCTGATACGCTAAATCTGATGGTATGATTTTCAGCAAGGTTCTATAGCTATTAGGGGGTTTTTCCTCCTTTTTTCGAAAATCAGCCAAATTTTCTCAGGTGCTTAACTTTTGATGGGTATAACTAAACATAATGAAAATTATATATTTGAAATCAGTATTAAAATCTGATTCTTTTGATGTATCTATTGGTACCAAAATCCTGTTTTTTAGAGTGTCGGTTATTATTGAGCCGGGTCGCTCCTTACTTACAGTTTGTTACCATGAATTGTTTGAAAATAGAAAATTTTGTAAGTTTTTGACACGATTGGTCCCGGATGTGTGTTTATTGCTTATTTTTTCTTCTTCATCTTTTCCCCTGGGTTGAGAGGGCTTTTCCAAAAGTAAATTGAAAGTCCTTGTGTCCTTTCTTAGTTGCCTAAGGCAATGCTGCCAAAACAAAGTGGTATTTTAGGCTGTTTCATTGCGTGAAACAACCATTTTGGCCCGTAGAGGGTCAAACTGCAGCCAAGTGACATTCATGAGATAGCTAGTCGATTTAGAATTATTAAAAAAAAAAATATATTTTCAGTTTATCTCAGAAGCTAAGCGGTTGTGCATTTGTTCCCGACCCTTGGCTCACAAAGAAGTGGTCTTTTTAATTCAAAACAGCCGGTGAAATGTGAAAATTTGTTTGACTTATTTAGACAGTATAGAAATAAGCTAAAACAAGTTCTATAAGCCAAAAAAGCATTCAAAAGGCTATGCCTAATTAATAATATAATTCGTACCTTCTATGCTCATTTCCCTGGAAATGTTCTGTCAAGCATTGAAGATTAAATATTTTCTTGAATGGCCCCCATTTTGTTTGTCTCTTGGTTATTTTAATATTATTTTAAATATGATCTGTTTCTCGGTTATTTCCAATAAAAAAAACGATTTCGAAGAAAAGGTTAAGAAAAGGTTTCAATTCAGCGTTTTTTAACTGCTTATTAGAAACGATTCAACATGCCCATTGAACCGTTATTAAAAATTTATAAAATAATCGTTATACAAAAAGAACAAGATGTTTCAACTGAAAGTAAGCAGCAACATTAAAACTTCAACCGAACAGAAATTATTCCGTATGTAAGGAGGGCTCCCCATTTTCAATACCTTGCTCTTCACCCTAAAGTTTTTAAGTGTTTAAAAAGCTTCTCATATATGGAATAATCTCTGTTCGTTTTAAGTTGTAATGTTGCTTCTTACTTTTAGTTGATAAAACTTGATCTTTTATATTTAATTCATGACCATTTTCCAAATAGTACCAGGAAATCCACCACCCCCTATATGGGATAATTCCCCTTCGCAGAAAATTTGTTCATGGTAAGTTCCCCCGGAATAAAATCCCCCCCCCCAGGAAATATCCCCGGAAAATTCCAACCTCACTGAAAATTCCTCTCGGAAAATTTCCTGGGACAATTCCGCCTGGAAAGTTCTCCTTATCTTAATTTCATTTTAAAAAATGCTCGTTTTTCATTTAATTTCTGGCCGTGTTTCAAATCATGCCAGAAATTACCTACTCCAATGGAAAATTTTTCAAAGACCCCTTACGCCCCCCCCCTCCCCATGGATAGTTTTCTTCAGAAAACTGTCCCGTAGAGAAATTCTACCGTGGAAAATTCTCCCATGGATGTTTTCTCGCACAAAAATCACTCAGATAATGCCGACTTTGCGGAAAATTTTCATCTCTAGCATAAAAGCATCTCACCGTATAAAAATGAGTCACCAAAGAGAAAGTAAGACAAATAAAAAGAATTTTATATAGGAATTCTTCTCTGTGTGAATTTATACTTGAAATTTTACCCCCAAATATCTCACTTCTCATAAAAAATTGTCCCTATGGAAAATCCCCCCCCAATCAAAAAATATATGTATAATTTCAAATAACAAATACTAAACGTAAACAATTGGCAGATTTCATAACTTCCAGCCTTTTCCCAAGGGGCATTGGGGGGGGGTCTTGTCAGACAGAGCTATGGGACTTAACAACCATGCTGAACAAAATGGCTGTCTCAAAATGTCGATCGGATGACTTTGGGAGAAAAGGGACATGGGAGGGGATCTGGTTGCCTTCTAATATTTTTGGTCACTGTAAAAAGGCACTGGAACTTTTAATTTCTGTTTGAATGAGCCCTCTCCCGATCTTCCAGGACTATTGGTTTGGTACGACTACCCTTGGGAAAAACAAAAAACAAATAAACAAGCATCCGTGGTCTTTGTTCTGGCAATAAGTTCAAAATTCCACATTTCTGCAGATGGGAACTTGAAAAATAGACAGTAAGTTGAAACATCTCTGATAAGCTGAATCTGATGTTACAAATTTTATTACAATTTGTAGATATTTTAGGGGTGTCTCCCCTTTTTTTTTAAAATGGGGCTAATTTTCTCTGGCTCGTAGCTTTTGATGGGTAACAGCAATATTAATTCATTTTATGTATTTAAAATCAGCAAAACAGCCAATTCTTTTGGTCTATTAGAGATTCGGTTGCTTTTGGGCAACCTATAGTTCCTTACTTAGCCTATTGTTTGTTACCACGAAATACTTGATGACGTATAAGTCTGCAGCAAAAATGGATGGAATATAAGGGATAACGCAAAAACATACATGCTAACAAGCAAAGTACATGGAAATTATAGTCTACGGTTTATATTGACAATTACTTTTAAGCGTCATTTGACCAAGGGGATTTATTTGAGGCTTCATAGTCATATTATTAGTGTAAAGTCGTGTGTTAGCTATTGGGAAAGAGGGTCAGCCGATATTTTTGTAATTAGGGGAAGAGGGCTCCCGAAACCTTGAAAAATGAAGTTTTAGTACAAAATAGTAAAATTTCAATTTTTTTCCATGAAGTTACAAAGGATTTTGTTTTCATAAAAAAGGAAATCTACCGTTATTATAGACCATTTATCCTATAAGACTCATAGTAGCAGATTATGGGATTGTTGTTCGCATGCTATTGGGGAGGGGGGAGGCCATAGGATCCTTTCATAGAGTAGGAGGGTACCTAAAGCCTCGAAAATTGCTTATAGTCCCCATTTTCAAAAGTTTCCATGAGAGTCCCTTCAGAGGGTTTGGATGAACGGTCAGATTAATATAGATTGAGTTGGATATTAACCTCTGTCCTCCCTTCTTATGGATGTAAAATTAAGTGAGAGAAACAAGTTTTTTTTAAACTGAAAGTAAGGAGTGACATAAAAACTTAGTAAGGAGTGAACGAACAGGAATTATTCCGTGTATAATAGGGGCTGTCTCCTTATCAACGCCCCGCCCTTTACGCTAAAGTTTTTTATTGTTTTAAAAAGTAGAGTTAAGAGAAAAAGTCAAACTTTAGCGTAAGGAGCGGGGAGTTATGGATGGGACAGCCCCTTTCATAGACGGAATAATTTCTGTTTGTTTTAAGTTTTAATGTCGCTTCTTACTTTCAATTAAAAAAACTTGCTTTTTGTTGTTTAATTTCTGAACGTTTTTGAATTAATGCAGGTTTTGAATCCGGCTCACCGTAAATGAATGATTAAAACGAAATTTACCTATTAGTTTTACTTTTTTTAACTAATAATAACCTTATAATACCTAAGTTTGATTTTTTTTTCCATTTATTTAGGAATGAATCCTGAATCACAAAGGAGGTTTAATTAAAGTAATAACCTCTTTTAAAAGTTAAAAAAAACTTTAGCGTAAGAGGGAAGTATTGAGTAGAGGCACCCCCCCCTTATGCAGGTAATATTTTCTGTTCATTTTAAGTTTTAATGTTGCTTCTTACTTTCATTTGAAAAAAAAATTATTCAATTTCAGACTGTTTTTTTTAAATAATAGTGGAAAATCAAGTGTCTTCTTCATGGAAATTCTCTTCCCCATGAAAAATTCCTCCGTGGAAAGATCCTCCCACGTAATCCTCTCCCTCCAACCCCTCCCCTCACCAGAACTAAATCCGCCCAGAAACGTCAGTATACTTCCCAATAACCAATACTATATGAAAACAATGGGCGAAGTTCATAACTTGCAGCCCTTCCCCTGGCGTTTGTGGGGGATTAAGTCGTCCTTAAAGACATAGTTACTAAATTTTTCGACTATGCTGAACACAATGGCTATCTCGAAATTTTGATCCAATGACTTTGAGAAAAAATGAACGTGGGAGGGGGCCTGGTTGCCCTCCAATTTTGTGGTCACTTAGAAAAGGCACTAGAACTTTTAATTTTTGTTCGAATGAGTCATCTCGTGACATACCTAGTACCCATGAAAAAACAACAACAAAAAAAACAAATTAACGCGCATCTGTGATCTTTGTTCTGGCAAAAAATACAAAGTTCCACCTTTTTGTAGATAAGAGCTTGAAACCTCTGCAAGAGGGTTATCAGATACGCTGAATCTGATGGTGTAATTTTCAATAAGATTCTATGACTTTAAGGGGGTGTTTCTCCATTTTTTCGAAAATAAGGTGAATTTTCTCAGGCTCGTGACTTTTGATGGGTTAAATTAAACTTGATAAAACTTAATAAAGCATAAAATAACAATTCATTTAATGTATATATTGGTATCAAAATTCCGTTTTTTAGAGTTTCGGTTACTTTTGAGCGGGTCGCTCCTTATTTACAGTTCGTCATCACGAACTGTTCAATTTGACTATATATGAATGAATATGGGATGAAGCATGCAGTATGGCTGAGGATGGAATAAAAACCTTCTCTTTTAAGCATCCAGCATGGCCGCTGATGCAACGAAAACCTTGTCTTTTAAGCATGCAATATGGCTGCTGATGGAATAAAAACCTTTTCTCTTAAGCATCCAGCATGGCTGCTGATGGAACAAAAACCATGTCTTTTAAGCATGCAACATGGCTGCTGATGGAATGAAAACCTTCTCTTTTAAGCATCCAGCATGGCTGCTGATGGAACGAAAACCTTGTCTTTTAACATGCGACATGGCTGCTGATGGAATAAAAACCTTTTCTCTTAAGCATCCAGCATGGCTGCTGATGGAACAAAAACCTTGTCTTTTAAGCATGCAACATGGCTGCTGATGGAATAAAAACCTTGTCTTTTAAGCATCCAGCATGGCTGCTGATGGAACGAAAACCTTGTCTTTTAAGCATGCAACATGGCTGCTGATGGAATGAAAACCTTCTCTTTTAAGCATGCAATATGGCTGCTGATGGACTGAAAACCTTCTCTTTTAAACATGCAATATGACTGCTGATGGATTGAAAACCTTCTCTTTTTGCAAAAACGATAGTTTATTTAGGGCAATTCTACTTTATGTTGAAATAGCAAACACATTTATTTATTTCTTTATGCAAAACTAAGCATCGTTGTGCTAAACTTACCCTTTGGTAAAAAGAATGCTGTTTATCTTAAATTAGAAACGGACATAAACTAAACTAAAAAAAGTTTTTTTTTTCAAATAGAAACTAAGACCCACATGGAAAATTAAAACCCATTAAATGATATTGTATTTGAGAGGGCTCCCCTCCCCTTACAAACTCCCGCTCTTTGCACTACATTTTGACTTATTTCTCCAATACTTCTAAAATGAAGGCTCCATATTGAATCCGACACCAATGGGAATCCGATAAACGGTTATTTTTACAATACCTTAAGAATGATACCTCAATCAATATGCATTACTTTCACAGTAAATATTCTTAGTTCAAAAGTTATAAACGACAATTAGTAAACAAAAAACACTTGCAGATATAAACTGGCAATATTTGTTGCATTCAAGCGTTTAGTAAAAGACTAGTAAACCTTAGCCTACAGGGGAGGGGAGGGGGAGATGTAAAGAAGGTTAGTTACGTAACAGTGAAGTTAGTTGTGCGTCAATGGCCTTGAAGCGCGCTGTGCGAGCCTGCAATTAAAAAATTAGCAGAGAAAATCTAGCCACTAAAAATTTACTAGTTTTTGTTTTCGTTCCAGATGGTATTAAAAATAATATAATAGCTCAATAATACTCTGAATCTCATTTTGTTACAGGAAATCAAATCTTTTTATATGTATACGCTAATAGAAAGAAAAAATAAGGAGCAACAAACCTTTAAAAAATGAATTTTTACGCCACAACTTTTAGAAAAGTGTGTACAATAGCATGTCCGAAAACTTCCCAAACTCCCACTATGATGGTAGACTCCGAAGCCTCTGAAAGTTGGAAAAGTGTGATTGGTGAAATTTTACATTTTTATAATTTGGGATTACTTCAGAAGTATGCGACTTTGACCATGATTTCTAAAATGCACTATCCTAGTCTAAATACCTCCTATGACGAATAGAAGGAAGTAAATTAGATTTTTTTTATATTGATCTTATTTCCTTTAGAGAAATATTTCATGGTAAATCGAGTATTTACTTTTCAAAAATGATTCTAGCATTATGCTGCTTTTGCATTAAGACTTTTCATTCCTTTTGATGTTTGCCGTGGGGCTGTAAACATTTTTCCTTGGTCCAAGAAGATTTTGGGCACCCTCATCCACTCACGCAAGGTAAAATAAAATTTTGCTCAAAATAATCTTGTCAATCAAATTTGGCCAGCTTTGATCAGAATTTATGTCTCTTAGAGTGGTGACTAGCCATTGGTCATTCACAGTGGTCATTCTATAGCAGTAGAGGTGACCCTATAACTCCCACGACTCACCCTTGCTGCCACCTACAACTTTTTTTACATAGTTTATGTCTGTTTGTTGTCAGTGAGAATGAAAAACAGGAATTTTGTCACATTTGTGTCTGTTTTCATGGATGGTTATGTGTGTTGGTCGATTTAATTTGATGTTTTTATGGACTTTGTCAGTGAGAATTTGAAAAACAGGAACTTTGTCACATTTATGTCTGTTTTTATGGTTTTTGTCAGTGAGAATGAAAAAACAGGAACTTTGTCACATTTATGTCTGTTTTCTTGGATGGTTATGTGTGTTGATCAATTTATTTGATGTTTTTATGGTTTTTGTCAGTGAGAATTTGAAAAACAGGAACTTTGTCACATTTATGGATGTTTTCATGGATGGTTATGTGTGTTGGTCAATTTATTTGATGTTTTTATGGTCTTTGTCAGTGAGAATGGAAAAACAGGAACTTTGTCGCATTCATGGATTATTGAGTCTAATGGGGTCAAGGTCAATCGATCTGTTGTTCGAGCCAACTTTCTTTTCTGGTCAGTCTAGAGTCAACAGTCAGAGTGAAAGGATTGAAAAATGAATAAATTTGAGAAAGAGAGAATTAGATCAAATCTAGTGTTTATGGAAAAACATTTGTTTTTGGATGATGATTTTCTCACCATTTGGAATAATCCCCATTGGACTATTGTATGAAACTTTTAAAAAGTGATTCAAATGCTTATACTCAATTTATTGATATATTAATTGGAACAAAGTAGAATCATATTGTGGATATACTTTCATTGTCAATGTAGATGGCTCCTCCGTTGTAAAAGGGGGCGTCACAGAGCTACACCTTCCTTCTTTCCTCCACTTTGAATTTATGGAATAGAGAGACTCATTTTTACTTTATCTGTGAGAGAGTTGATCATGAAAACCAAAAAAATGTTACATACATTTCGAGTTTGTTTTTATACTCTTTGAAGTTGGAATCAAGTCGAAAATTTTACAACTACTTACGACTATAGTGGAATTTTTAAATTATGTTATCCTTGTAAATTACATAGAGGCTATGCAGTACAAATTAAAGGATGTAATTAATGTCTTGAGCAGGTGTGTAACTCTCACCCTAGCGGGCACCTCTGCTCCAATTGTCACAATGATAAATGTGATCAGGGGGAGAATACTTACCCCGCTATGACTGGAAAGAATCCTAAACGCGATTTCAGTTTATTTCTACGAGATTGGTATTGTCGTGGATTTAAATTATTCTGGGAAGAGGAATCTGGTCTACGATTCAACTCTTAGTCTCTGGTCTCTTAGGGCACTAAAATCAATACTATATAGGTCTGAGAGGATATTTTCCACTAGAAAGTCGTTCAGACGAGGATTGTCAGCATAAATGTGGAGAAACTGCTTGTAAGTATAGCCGCGACATCAGAACACAAAATATAGTAGTGCATGGAAGCCGCAGCTTTTAGTCGTTAGATCCTGCACCCTCTTCCGATTTTTAATAATAGTTTTCCCACTGCTCTCAATATAGTTGCTTAAGTGGGGTGTGTAGAATGCATAGGGTAAACCAAAAGGATCAAATAATTCAATCGTCTTCATTATTAGAAAGATTCACAGCAAATGACCCGCCAGTACAGTCGACGGACTGCTATTAACAATAATTAAGGTATTGTTGACACTTTGAATTTTTCCAAGAAAGTCCGAAGGTAGACAATATGATTTGTACTGGGACATACAGGGATCCATATTAAATACATTGATTATTTGACTGGTGTTCATGGTGGCATGTCTAGTAGAACACTGCCTTCGGGAGTGATTTCCCAATAGGTTTCATATTTATTTAGTGAAATTAGTGCAATACTCTCAGCCAATGGGTCGGCAAATGTACACTCTAAACGCACACTCCCCGTATGTACTATACTTATATCCTGTGTGCCAGAAAAATCAAGTACAATGATACCATGTGTTTTAGCAAACATATCTTCGGTTATACCATTTTAAAATAGTTGTGAATCATGATCTAGGGGTTGCTTGGTCAACTCATATAATGTTCAATCTGATTTATGAAAGGATAGATTGCAGAGCAGGATGTCGATTATTTTTCACACAAGAAACAAAATTCCGAACATCCCGAACTTAGGTGGAAATCCAGTACATAACCATATTGCAAAAGCGCTTCTTACAGATGCCAATCCAAGTTTTGATGGACCTTCGCCATGGTTAAACGATTGAGTAGTGAAGGTAAGTGACCTCATAGCACTATGATATTGATTGGTGATTGTATGAGGAACAAGTAGTTTAATATACTTCCCGTTGGCTCTCAGTTTTTCCACGGCCAATACAACAGAACTCATGACCTGTTCTTTGCATACATGAAGTATTGCCGAATCGACGGAGAGACTTAGGTCAAGATGTGCTGCAAGTTCTTTTCTCAGTAACAAATTTGAGGGTTCGAGTGTTAGTTTTACTTCTATTATAACATTGGGTGGCAGCCATTGGAGTATAATAAATCTTTCATGATATATATTTCAAAATCGATATAATTCACTAGTTGTAGCATTTTTAAGTTCATCTATACTATCAGTATTAGTAATATATTCATATGTATTGGAGATACCTCTCAATTCCTTGTATGACTTGGGTGTCATCAACATGAATTTCATATAGCTAGTATAATTTGAGATTGTTGCTTTTGCTCACCAGTGTGCCATTGATTTAGACACTGATTTGATGAAATAAATTGTGCAGTATAAAATTTTCATAGGATATTACATCGGCCCGAATTGGCTTTGTATTATCAGATTTCCGAACTTTTATTTGTAAATCTATGAATGTTGAAGACATGTCCATAAAGTAGTCTTCATTGGAATAAATTGGAAAGTGAATATTATCAGAGAGGGGTTGGTGAAAATGAAATTGTTTATAGTATCCATGCTTGAAACTCGCATCAACATTTTCAGCATTGAATAGATTCAATGAGGCGGTGATTGAAGGTTGAGAATCCTTATGCGGTAGGTGGGACATCTTAAAAGAAGAAATCTAGTTTCGATCTAACAATTTTCTTCTTGTTGCTTCTTCTTCTGTTTACAGCACATGTCGGCTTTTTCCTTCTTTTCTTTGACAAGAGGGATGATGTCTTTCGTTTCCGACCTGAGTGGAGACTGATGAGTGACGCATTGTTTCTCAACCTTTTTAAGCCTTTACCATTTTGTTTTAATTTCTCGCCAAGGGTTTACGCACTGGACCTAAGGTTTTCCGTAGCACTTTCTTTAAAATCCTTGCCAGAGCCCCAATCGTATAGTGTAGAGGATGCAAAATCTGTTGCAGCCGGTAAAAGATATTTTCTAGCCAGTGGTAGTGAAGAGCGAAACAACTTAGCAAACAAACTACCAAGACCATAGCCAGACATTGACGAGCACCCTTTGTAATAGTCCATTCTGTTGCCCTGTTGTCTTGGGCCAAGAGTATTAAAATAGCAGTCAATATCAGGACAAGTGAATACCACTTTTCTATTAGGCATCTGGCTGAATTTGAACGAGGGGAAGGAAAAGGCATGTAATCACAGCCAAAACTTTTGAAATCATTTTGGGATCACTAAATTCAGTTCTTATTGTTAACTAACAGAGCTCCAAACAAGAAGTGTTTATAGAAATATATGGAAGATGATTTATACCTTAGTGGTGAATACATTTTCGATGGCTTTTTCGTTCAAGAAATCGTATGAGGGGAGCTTTTGAATTATCGACCTGAGATGTTCCAAAAAATGAAGCGTACAAAAATATACAAATGTCCGTGGAGAAGGCAGGCGGATAGTCAATAAGACTGAATTGAGTGTTTCTGGCACATTTACCATTGATTATATTGAGCTTAAAGCAAAGAGGATCCTTTAGATTATCATTGAGGATAACCTTTTCGCTGACAATAGGTGAACTAATGTAGATCTTACCCTCCTCCTTTGAATAGTTGAAATGAAAGGCTCCCTTTTTACGAGCAGAAATTTTTTTATTTATAGAACGGCATAAATCATTCATACTGGTGAGTTCCTCGTAGGGTAATTCAATGTATGGATTATCCATCCAGTTTATTTTTTGAATTTGTTCTTTCTAACCTGATGGTCGAGGTAGCAAATCATAAGATCTAATATTTATTTCAGTTATACGTTCCTTTCTCAGGATGTTATGGGTATTTAGGAGGAAAAATTTGACAAGAGCCACGTCATACTTCCTATTATCGTTGGATTTGATGCTGGGGGAGAGTGTTGTCCAGAAACTCCTTGTTCTATTCAATTCCTCGCAGAGAAAATCAGAAGAATTGGACACAAGAATCACATAAAAGTCCTTGGTCATTGTCAACATCTTCAACACTTACCCAACAATAGAAATACGAGTTTTATCCTAGACAGCGAACAAGCAACTGTCTCTTGCCCCTAGGAGTACGACTCTTTCATATCTTTTCATTTTCATAAATTTCCATGGTCTTTCAAACTTTTTGCAGTTCATATTTATAGAAAACGCCAATACTCTCATCGTCCTGAGTGTCTCGCAGTCAAAATGTCGGGGTTTTCTCTTTCGGGATTTTGGAAACATTAATCAGTTTGGTGCTCTATAAATAATTTCCCTTTTCAAAAATATTGATGGTTCTATTAATTCGAACAGTATCACCAACATTGAATTTCTTCTTCACATTTTTTTTCTTTTCCACCATTGGAATATTGCTTTAGAAAAGCATCAAATGTATTTTCACTGCAGTGAACTATCCCGAGGGCTTGAGTTGGACAGAGATCGATGAGGTCGATGGTTGTATATCTGCATGATTTTATCTAAGTCATGAATAAAAGTAGATGTATTTTTCAGTGTACAACAACTTGAAATTAATAGACGAATCGTTCTTATTAATCATTCAGCCAATGCTGCCTTTATCAGACTGTGACTATGATAAAGTGTTGTATTAAATTTCAATAGATATATATTTGCACATGGGGATATATACAAATATCACTACCACGATCCGATATGATATTTTTCTATACGTATATCCTGTTCAAGAATACTTTCATATGTCCCGAGCAACTTCAACACCTCTCTTTGACTCGTAATGGAATGGCATAGGCATAGCGACTAAAGACACTGATGTGCCACCAGAATATATTTGTAGGGTGCACTGTGACACCGTTGAATTGCGTCTAAAGTTAAACAGTATCCGTTTGCATTATATGCAGTATGGAAAAAGGCTTTAGTTTGTCGATATGTGTTTGACTGCGAAGCCTAGTCTGATTCCGCATTGACAGTGGTATAACTCGAGTTCATTCTCTAGTATACTCTTTTGTCTTGATTTTAATGTGCTACGCGGAGACAACTTTAGAAAGCGTTTTGGGAGAACTTAAACTTCCCACTTCACCAATATTTTCATAGACACCTTTAAGAACTTCATCCATTTTGAATGCAAACACGTAGTGTAATGTCCACTCGACTTTCTCCGAAACTGGAGGGTGAATCAATTCTTCATTCGCTTGTTGACTAGCAGTCCATCGAGTGTGTTGTAAAATCATTGCTGCTGCTGCTACTGATAGTATTTTCAAATATTGAATCTTCTTCTTTTTTAAATAGTGTTGGTGTTGGGGTTGTTGGAGCAGTGCACGAGTAACTGGAGTCGTTGTGTGAGCAGTGGGAAAACTATTATTCAAAATCGGAAGAGGGTGCAGGATCTAACGACTAAAAGCTGCGGCTTCCATTCACTATTATATTTTGTGTTCCGATGTCGCGGCTATACTTACAAGCAGTTTCTCCACATTTATGTTGACAATCCACGTCTGAACGACTTTCTAGTGGAAAATATCCTCTCAGACCTAGTACAGTATTGATTTCAGTGCCCTTAGAGTAAAGTGCCTTAAAAATTTTTGTGAATTTGTTTATAAATAAAATGTTTATATGTATACAACAATGTCTTTAAATCTTCACTTTCGATTTCTTCTTTTTCTTCGATGTATAGGCAACTTTGCTGAACCACTAATGCTGGTAAATCATTTTGATTTATTATATATTGATCTTGATTGACAGCAAAGTCAGGGTCACATTTTCTACAGTAAAATGTAAATTCTCCCTTGTCATATCTCTTTGTATAGTCAATTATACTATTTTCATTCATATCTTGAAATTCACGAGTTTCAATCTGTCTATTTGAAGCAATATCACATACAGTGTTTTCAAATTGTGAATCACATTCGGTAACTGCCAAATAAAAACCACTTGGTTTATAGTCATAATAGGCAGTGTCGTCACAACGATGACGTAGAAACCAAATTGTCTTGTTACCCCAACAGTTGAATCGTAGACCAGATTCCTCTTCCCAGAATAATTTAAATCCACGACGATACCAATCTAGTAGAAATAAACTAAAATCACGTTTGGGATTTTTTCGACTCATGGCAGGGTCAAGTATTCTCCCGCTGGTCAAATTTATCATAGTGACAGATAGAGCAGAAGTGCCTTCTAGCGTGAGAGTCACAAATCTCTTCAAGATATAAATTACATCCTTTAAGTCGTACTACATATCCTCTATGTAATTTACAAGGATTACATAATTTGCACTTTTCACTATAGTCATCAATAATTGTACGATTCTCACATTGAGTCCAACTGCCAATAGTGTACATGCACAATGGACATGTATAGAACATTTTTCGGTTTCCGATGTCAACTCTCTCACAGCTAAAACGAAACTGAGAGTCCTCGCTCAATAAATTCAGTGAGGGGAATGGGAAGAGGAGTAGCTCTGTGACGTTACCTCTTTCGAATGGCGGGGGAGCCATCTACATTGAATCCATTGGAAATGTTTTCAAAAGTATATCCACAATATAATTCTGCTTTGTTCCAATTAATATATCAATAAATTGACTATGTGCACTTGAGTCACATCTTAAAAGTTTCATACAATAGTCAAATGGGGGAGAACCAGTCCTCATTATATTGTCAAGTGTTCCCCGACAAGAGAATATCCTGCGTTGAAGAGATAACTCGAGAAAATCGTCATCCAAAATCAAATGTTTTTCCATAAACACTAGATATGATCTAATTCTCTCTTTCTCAAATTTATTCATTTTTCAATCCTTTCACTCTGACTGCTGATTCTAGACTGACCCTGATTCGTTAGTCCTAACCTAACCTAACCAGAAAAGAAAAGGGAACATTTTTGATTTCAAAACAATTTTGTTTAATAATTACAGCAACAACAGTAATGATATGCGCGTATAATTAGTGGTAGAGTTTATTGTCTTCGATAAGTTTCACCAATGCACTTAAAGCACATTGAAGTCTATTCAAATGTGCTTTATCAACTTTATCGGCGAAAAATAATTGATCCTCCATTTTAAATTTGCTCAAGGATGTCACATATCTTGCATATACTACATCCCATTCCAGACAAAGCCGTGATCCTTTCGTGATTTCCACCGCAATTTTTGGTACTCTTGTAGTATTAGCATAAACTCCACTATCAACTTCTAACAGGGTGAACATTCCACTCGTCATCACAAATATATATCCAAATGAGTAAATTCAAAACTGTTCTTCTCACTCCTTTGAATTCTATTCACAGACTAATAAAACTATAGCAAAAACCCTTTCCTCATATTCTCTGCGATCCTCCGCCGCTAATTTGTAACCAGCCCTCTGATTGGCTGAGAAAGGAGATGTATCCGAGTCTCTGATTGGCTGAGAAGGAGACATGTGATCTAACTGTTTCCTATTCCTGGACGGCATAACTCCCGAGCGTGCACTTGGCCAAAACAACAACAAAACAAGATCTTGAAAGAAGAGGTCATTGACTCCGGTACCCGTTAGACTCAATAATCCAGAAAACATCCATCAAAGTGAGAAAGTTCCTGTTTTTCCATTCTCACTGACAAAAACCATAAAACCGACATAAATTACTTTTGACATCAATGAAAAACATCAAATAAATTGACCAACACACATAACCGTCCAAGAAACAACCATAAATGTGAGAAAATTCCTGTTTTTTCAAGTGAGAAAAATTCTGTTTTTTCATTCTCACTGACAAAAACCATAAACCACGTGGTTCGTCCCGGGCTGGTACCCCCTTTTCTACCGATACGATCACTCCTGAAGAAAAACAAAACAATCCTTGATCTGTCCCCTGTCAGAAAATACTAAAGTTCACATTTTTGAAGATAGGAGTGTGTAACCTATACGCTAGTATGTTTTGATGCGTTGAATCTGATGATGTTCTATTCAATGGAATTAAAACTTAACTGGTTTTCTACGGTTTTTGAAAATAGATCGAATAGTTTATTGTTCGTGATTTTTAATGGGAATGACTATAATTGATGAAAATTGTATATTCGAAATTTAGTATATAATGATATTCTTTTGATGTATCTAATGATATCAAAATTCCGTTTTTTAGTTTCTATGACTATTTAGTCGGTTCGCTTCATACTTATAGTTCGTTACCACAAACTGTTTTATTAGGAAAAATTTTTTCAGCTTGAAAAAGGTCAAAATGATCAGTAAGAAACTGAAGGGTCAAGGGCTTAACAGCTTGGCAGACTTACCCTTACCATTTCATATACTGTAAAAACTGTGTGGTTTTTCTGTAAAGTTTTCCGAATTTCATTTATATTATTAAAGGTAGAAAAGGAATTACCAAATACATAATTTGCATGCAAATCAGTATAATGGATCTTTAAATCATTCAGGGGTGGCCAATATTCTTCAGGGGTAACCTGCCTCTCTTCAGATACCTGTTGAAAGCTATCTCTTTGGTTATAAAGTCGATAAGAAGGCATCCTGCTAAAGCCATTATTCTCTCAGTTTTAGCGGATAAAAAGTTTAGGAAATAAAATCAATCTAAATTTTTTTTTTATAATTTAAGTTTATTTTTAAAAAATACACAAACGAATTTTACAAAGAAATATATAAAGCTAAATCAAAAAAATCGTGTAAAAACACGACCCCATTTCCCCAAAGTCGTCCGATCGAGGGTTTGGGACAGCCATTTTGTTCAATGCAGTTGAATAGTCAAATAACTCTGCCTTTGAGGATAAAAATACCTACACATCCCTTTGGGAAAAGTCTAAGTTATGTATGTTGTCCATTGTTTCCGTATAACATTTGGTATTGGAAAGTGTACAAAAACTTTTTGGGGGGGTGGTGGTGGAATTTTCTACTGGGGAAATTTTAGTGCAAGAGGATGGAAATTACTGCATGAGGATGTAAGGACCCATAGGACAAAATGTCGTGGTAAATGAAACACCGAGGAAATTTACGAGATTTCTCATACTAAATGTTTTTTGTTTGAGTGGTAACTGGAAAGAATCAAGTGGCTCGGGGGCTATTTTACAGTGGGGGGAGGTGGGAGGTACTAGTGTCGTGGGGCGGCGTATTGTAGTAGGGGGACCTCTTCCAGGTGTAATCTTTTGCTGGATAACTTCTTCACCTGGGGGGGGGTGAGAGTGAATTGACAGAGTGATACAAATTGGAGCTTTAATCCTTGACTTTAAAATTATTAATAATTTAAAGTCTTTTCAAATAAATGTGTGTTACTGAGAAATTATCAGGAAGAATCATTCTTAAGAAATTTTCGATAAAATAAAAGTTCAAAATAGGGATAAAATCCTTTTTAATAGATAGTGTATAGAAAACTTACAAAAAATATCAGATATTTCGGTCACATTTATATTGATGTCATCAGTAGTAAAACTAAACTAAAACAATTTAAAACAAAAGGTTATAAGCAAAATCAAATAAAACTATTTACTGTTTAAATCTCTAATTCGGTTCAAAGAAAAGGCGGACGATAGCCTCTTTGACCTTCTTGGATTCGGTTCATTAGCGTTCAATGATTTAACATTTGGACAAAGGTGAACTACATTTGGTAAATTTAACTTTACTCTGTAAGATTTTAATAAATTATAATAGATAGAGTTCAGCCCAAATTCACCTGTATCCCGATTTGAAGCGATATTATGGAAAAAGATTTTCTTTACTTCAAGAGTTTCATGAAAATTTTGGTTTAAACCCCGATCCCTAGAAATCAAAGAGAAATTCTCGAACAAAATAAAATGGTCTCGAGAATTTAAAATATGTTCTGAAAGGGCCGAAGTAAAATCTTCAGACTTAGAATCTTGCATTAAAGCCGAAACAATGGCATTTTTGTGTTGTAATAATCTCGTTTCAAAACTCACTTTAGTACGTCCCACATATGAGCTTCCAAAATTACGTAGGATCTGATAAAACCTACTTCGTTTCCCCAATGAAGTTAGATCAATCCCAGAATTTAGAAAACTACCCAAAGTATTAATACTCTTTGAAGCTACCCTTTGACCATTGCTTTGTAACATTCTTGTAAGATTTTCACTTAGACAGGGGACGGATCGTAAGGAACAAAAACATCCGTCTCCTAAGTTGTCAACGCGACTCCATTGTATGTCTGTATAAAAGATTCTATTATTTATATCAAAACCTTTTCAATTAACCACTCTGAATACATGCTGCGTATTAGTATTTTCCTTAGAAGAGACAACTCCTCACAAATATTTAGAGAGTAAAGACGGGGGATACATTCAATTACAGCGATGAACAAGAAAATATTTTCTTGGTGAGCGTGACAGGAAAAATAAGCCTAAGTTAAATTGTTATTCGTAAATTTCCTATAGTTTCTTAAATCCAGTTTATTTTGATTTTTAAAAAGAATAATATCATTAAAAGGAAGTTTCCCATTCTCTTCCAATTCAACAGGGGGGTAAACTTTACCCCCCCCCCCCCAAAAAAAAAACAAAACAATTAAGATGTTCCAAAAATCCTTTTAATTCCTCCTCCCCATAATCCCATACTGAAATAATGACATCCATATGCCAGCTCCATAAATTGTGTTTTAAAAAATATGAATCCAAAGCAATTGTTTAAAAATTACCCACCAAGTTATTAGCTAAGATAGTGGATAAAGAGGTTCCCATATGTAAAACATTTATCTTTTATAAAAACTCCCCTCTGAATAGAAAAAAATAAGAGAACTTGTTGAATAGTCTTACTGAATACATAATTACAGAAACTTCCAAATCGGTTTCGTCACTAATCAAATAGAAATTTCTTAACAGCTTTCCTTCTAGAAGAGTTTCGGTCGTAAAGGTAGGCTAGGCTTATGAATTTCGGGAAGTCCATATATTTTAGGGCACAAGAAACTGCGTGACAGGCATTTGTAATAAATGAAAGATCTTAAGCCGAACTGGCCAGCCATGACAAAAACCAACAAAGAGAAAAATCTAAAAAAAAAACAAACGAGACTGTAGCCAGTGGAGAGAAAAGAAAACAACAAATGCAAAACAACGCGGATATTTCACCTGTATCCAAACAAGGCTTCTTCAGCATGAAAGAAACACAAGAAGAACAGGATAAAAAAAAACAAGATAAAACTAAAAACTAATAAAACCACCACCAAAAAAAAAAAAACAAATAAAAATGTACAATTGGCGCAAACTGATCCACGTAGGGAAAAGATGCTACGTATTATAGGGTTACTTCAGAGAGGACACCAGAGTAACTGAGGAAAAATAAAAAATCTGTAAATTACTTTAATTATTCTTTTGCGAAATAATCCTTTTGTTAGCTATTACTGAAGCAAATCGTTTCAGTCTAGCAAGTAAAATAGTCCCCTGGGGATCATTTAAAATCTTAACTCCCTCATTGACCGTTGATTCACTCTTTAGAAGGTTATCATAAATTGGGTCAATATTTAACTTACCTGTGTCCCTATTTATGGAAAGGTTAGTAAACATATTTTTTTTAATTTCTATGGCTTCCCTCGCCCATTGAGTGTAACCCTTATCATTTGAAATAGCTAATGCTTCATCAAGTTTTACAAAATGATCTGGTTGAAACCAAATATGCTCTTCTAAAGCTGAAACGAAAGTTTCTGGAGGCTTGCTGAATTGTAGGTTTTTTTTTCTATTGAGTTTCGGTGTTCAATAAACCTTTCAACAAATTGTTGGTGAGTCCTACCAATATAGAACTTCCCACAAGAACACGGAATTTTGTATACCCCACTTACTAAATTTCCCCGAGTTAAATCCTTCCCAGAGCTAAAAAAAACTACCCATTGGCCTCAACGATTGGAAACATATATAAATACCAAATTTACGTAAAACCCGTGAAAGTTTCTCACCCAAACCAGGTACATATGGTAATAAAATGAAACTTTTTGATACAACTAAATCTAAAGACTGAGAAACCCCGAAAACCCTACTATCATGTTTAACCCGTCTATTTTCAATTATTTTGTCAATGAACTTAATTGGATAACTATTACAAAACAAAATATCCCTCAAGTATAACAATTCCGAATCCAGAAATTCCTGGGAACAAATTCTAAAGGCTCTCTATCCACTAGTGAAATTACAACCCCCTCTTCACCGACATAGGGTGGCAAGAATGAAAATTTAAATACCTATCATTGTGCGTTGGTTTTCTGTAAATCGAGAAAAGTAAATGGAGATCCCTTTTAATTAATAAAATATCAAGAAAAGGTAATTTATTATTATCCTCAAACTCAACTGTAAATTTAATATTATTATTCAAAACTATTTAAATGCTTACAAAATTGGTCTAAGGAGTCCAATCTATGTTTCCAAACGCACACCACCTCATCCTTGAACCTACCCCAGAAGAAAGTGAAGATTCTAAAAAATATTGAAGTCATTATGAGACTAATTATTCTAGTGAATGAATTTGCCACCAAGGAGAGCCAGGGGGGGTCCATAGTAACTCCAAAAATTTGTCTAGAAATCTCTCGAAAACCAAAATGGAAGCAAAATTGATTGACCAGCATCATTCAGTTTCCATTAATGCACATCAATGATTATTTATTAATTAGTATGCTACAAACTAATTATTCTGGTAAATGAATTTTCTTTTTATTTTGGTTTTTGAGGGGAGTTTTATAGAAAAATTTTTTGGTTACCTATGGGGGCTTCTCTTTCTCCTTTATTGGCAAATCTATTCATAGATGCCATTGAAACATCCTCTATAAATAGTTTTAGAATTTCCCATTGTTTTTGGGGTAGGTTCATGGATGATGTGGTCTGCGTTTGGAAACATGGGTTGTACTCCTTAGACCTTTTTTGTAAGCATTTAAATAGTTTTGATAATAATATTAAATTTACAGTTGAATTTGAGGATAATAATACATTACCTTTTCTGGATATTTTATTAATTAAAAGGGATTTCCATTTACTTTTCTCGATTTACAGAAAACCTACGCACAATGATAGGTATTTAAATTTTCATTCTTGCCACCCTATGTCGGTGAAAAGGGGGTTGTAATTTCACTAGTGGATAGAGCCTTTAAAATCTGTTCCCAGGAATTTCTGGATTCAGAATTGTTATACTTGAGGGATATTTTATTTTGTAATAGTTATCCAATTAAGTTCATTGATAAAATAATTGAAAATAGACGGACCAAACATAGTAGTAGGGTTATTGAGGTTTCTCAGTCTTTAGATTTAGTTGTATCAAAAAGCTTCATTTCATTACCATATGTACCTGGTTTGGGGGAGAAACTTTCACGGGTTTTACGTAAATTTTGTATTGATACATGTTTCCAATCGCTGAGGCCAATGAGTAGTTTTTTTAGTTCTGGTAAGGATTTAATTCGGGGAAATTTAGTAAGTGGGGTGTATAAAATTCCGTGTTCTTGTGGGAAGTTCTATATTGGTAGGACTCACCAACAATTTGTTGAAAGGTTTATTGAACACCGTAATTCAATAGAAAAAACCCTACAATTAAGCAAGCCTCCAGAAACTTTCGTTTCAGCTTTAGCAGAGCATATTTGGCTTCAACCAGACCATTTTGTCAAATTTGATGAAGCCTTGGCTATTTCTAATGATAAGGGGTACACCCAATGGGCCAGGGAAGCCATAGAAATTAAAAAACATATGTTTGCTAACCTTTCCATAAATAGGGACACGGGTAATTTAAATATTGACCCAATTTATGATAACCTTCTAAAGAGTGAATCAATTGTCAATAAGGGAGTAAAGATTTTAAATAATCACCAGGGGACTATTTTACCTGTTAGACCAAAACGATTTGCTTCAGTAATAGCTAACAAAAGGATTATTTCGCAACTGAATAATTAAAGTAATTTACAGTTTTTTTATTTTTCCTCAGTTACTCTGGTGTCCTCACTGAAGTAACTCTATTTTAGCATCTTTTCCCTACGTGGTTTTTTTTGGACCGATTTTAAATTTTTGTTGTTTTTTTTTTTTTGGTGGTGGTTTTATTGGTTTTTAGTTGCATATTGTTTTTTTTTTTTGTGTGTCTTTCGTGCTTAATACGCCTTTTTGGCTAAAATGTGCAATATACACGGTTTTATTTGTCTGTTGTTTTCCTTTTCTCTCCACTGTCCCAAGTCTCGGGTTTGTTTTTTTTTGTTTTTTTTTTTTTTTTTTTTTTAATTTTTTAGAGATTTTTTTTCTCTTTGTTGGTTTTTTGTCAAAGGTAAATTAAAACAAAAACAAAGAAACAAAGTAGCATACTCACTCAAATAATTACCCATAATCAGTGAGGCAGGAAAGAATCACTATATCTAATTATTTTATAATAAAAAAACCAGCTCTAAGGTTAATTTACATTAACACAAAGAAAACGCGTAATAGAAGATCTCGGGCTAAGACAAATATTGAGTTATTACTTACCTAAGGGATATCTAATCTGAAATAATAAATTCAAAAACACACAAGAAATATATATATATCACGACAACTCTTTAGGGAGTCAAAAACGTAAGTCTATATCAAAGTAATTTATAAGCAAATAAACAGGTCTTAATTGTAAATTAAATTTAAACAAAGAAACAGCATAGTAGAAATAATAAGGTTATTTAAAATCGTGTGGGCTTCCGGAACGAATGTATATATCAAATGAAAAAGTATAAACAAACACTGCTCCCAAGTTCAAATAAAACAAAAACAAAGAAACAAAGTAGGCGACTATCTCAGATACAGACCTATCAGTATGTTGTAAGGAAAGAAGGGATTTATACATGTTATTTGTTATATAATAAAAAGGGCTCAATTTTAATTGAAATAAAAACAAAGAATCAGCATAATCGACTCAATAAGGTTATTTAAACTCAGGAATGAGGCCGGACAGACTGTCACTCAACCCGGACATTGAATTATCCAAAAATCCCAAGGAATATATATATCCAGACCCATAGGGAGGGAGGCAGGAAAGAAGGGCTATATCCAAGGAATTTATAATATCCAAAAAAGGGCTCAAGGTCAATTAAAACAAAAACAAAGAAACAAAGTAGGCGACTATCTCAGATTCAGACCCATAATGAGGGAGGCAGGAAAGAAGAGCTACATCCAAGGAATTTTCCCGAAGCGAAAAAATGAGGTAAACATTTTTTTTTTATTTAGGCTACTATTTTTCTTTCTGAAGCTAATTTCAAAAAACTGTAGTGCCTTCTTATACCCCTTTTTTTTGAAGCATATGGATTACCTAGGATTCAAAGTTGTTTTCTTCTTTCATGACTTTTTCCCCCGCTTTTTTCTTATTTTTACAAACTCCCAGCATGCAAATTTCCTCCAAAATACATGCCAATTCGTTTATTTTTATCACTCTTCACCTTTTCTTAATATTTTGAAAATTATGGGTTTCCGCGAATTTTAGGAGGGGGGGAGGTTTTTTCCACGTTTTCAACCCCATATACAATAACTTCAGAAACTTCGTCACCTCTTCACCCAAAGGTATACCCTATGTGTATCTATATCTATCAAACACACTATAATCCTAAGCCTTCCCCAACACAAAAGGGAGAACACCAGACCAGAGAGAACCATTCAGTAATCACCAGCATTAACAGTAATTATGAATAACCACTCAGAGTGTTCAAAAAGCTTTAAGTTTTATTTTTTAAAGCATTTCAAAAGCAAATTGAACTTTTTCTATTTGTCTACCATTTCTATTTTCATTTATTTTGTATCTCTCTATTGAACTTTCTATTTTTAGGCTCATAATAACCATTCTTCAAAATGGCAAATACAGCATTTCCAGATGCAAATAACAGCATACATTTTTGTTCATTTGGTGGAATTATACCAAATTAATACCATTTTAGTTTTATCATTATCTTTACAGACAAAACCATACGGAAACACGAGTTCATAAACAAACGAAACAGCTACTGACGCAGTTTTTCCAAATGAGAAGTTTTTACCAAAGAGGATTGAATGGTTTCAGCCAGGGATTCCCAAAGTGGGTGCTACCGCCCCCTGGGGGGGGCTGCAGGAAACCAGGGGGGCGGTAAAATCATAAACGAAGAAAGAAAATAATTAGATAAATGGTAACACTTATAAAACATTTATAAATAAAATAATGTAAGTTAAGTTAAGATTTATAAATGTGTTCATTTTTTAATATTGTTTTGACATCCACTGCTCCAACCATCTTTACTAATAATACTACCAAGGCAAGTGTAGGGGAAAGATAAAAGACGGCGGTTACAATTAAATTGAAAGGGCGGGGAAGTACTTTCGGTCTAAGGCTCAGCCATGGACTTCGAAATTCAAATTCGGCCCTTCAGGGCTTGTGATAGTAATTTCTCGAAATAAATATCTCTATCTCTATCAATTCGTCAAGTTAGAATAAGTTAAAATAAATTAAGTAAATAAAAATAACACCAAAACAATGTGTTTTTACTTTTTTACTTATATAAATGTTTTTACTTTTATAACTTTAATAAATCAAATAATATTAAGATTTCGATTACTAGGTATCAGTAAACGCGCATTAAACCGACAATGCACGTTCGTTTGTATTTTTTTTTTCAGTAAAGTTGAAATCTTGATCTGAGCATGTGGAGGCAAAGAGGTTTTGTACTATACTCATGTTAATTTCTGCTTGTTTAGAACTTCACTTGGTTATTTGTTATGAGTTCTGTTCGTTTTGGGTTTCATCTGTTTATCAGTTCTGACTTGTAGTAGTGCAAATCTTAGTGTATTATTTGATTATGCTTTTGATCATTTTTGGTTCTACGGGGTCCTTTACTTTTCTTTGAAAAACTTATTTAGTGGAAAGTTTTTTTTATTAATTTCTGTTCGTTTTATTTATATTCTCTAGTTGACCTGAAATAGAGAAACTTGAAAAACTTATTTTGTGGAAAAAGTGTTTTTGATTAATTTCTGTTCGTTTTATATTGACATAGTCTTTTCAGAGAAAAAGAAAATAATACTTTAAATCTTTTCGTTTTTTTACAAATTTATAGTTTTGCCTGCTATTTGTATGCTGGAGAAAAATTTTTAGCTATTTTTAACAACAAACACCCTCTTAAAAATCTGGACACAAATAGAAGTGTTTAATTTAGTTTCATACCTCGTCTAGTTGACCTGAAATGGAAAACTTGATACCATTAGCAAAAAAAATCTGTATACTTTCTTTGATAGCTTGGATATAAACTTACGCTATTTTGATTTGGTTAAATTTTAAGAGCAGGAGCAGCCCCAAAAGTTTGAACATAAAACCCTCAGTCATTCCTGGGATACTGCTGAGATGCCTTATTGGGAATTAGCATTAACCCAGTCCATTTTGATTTAATTTTATGGAAACATTTATTTTTTGAACATAAAGTCCAATAGGAGGGTGGGCGTGGGAGAGGGATTAATTTTCCTCCAATCATTTTTGACTATCCAAAAAGGGCATCAGCCCTTTCTATTTTCAATCGAATGAGCCCTTTTCGAAGTTCCTACGACAACTCCTTCGATACAAAGTGTTGTCTAAACAACAACAACAACAAAAAAATAACACATTATACCCACATCGATCTTTACTATAAAAATGTATAGCCTTCCAATCCGTTTCGACTATTAAAAAGGGCACCATGCCTTTCGATTTCCAATCGAATGAGCCCTTTTTGAGTTTCTACGACAAAACTTCCTATAAACACATTATATGCCCCCAGGGCATAAATTACAACTCTTACCCTAAGGGCTATGAGGGTGGTTGTCATCCTCTAAGACCTAATTTCCAGAACTTTCAACTACTTTAAACAAAATGGCTATCTTAATATTTTGATTGGATGTGTCTGGGAAAATGGTGGACGTGAGAGGGGCGTTAGTCTTTCTCCAATCACTTTCAATTATTAAAAAAGGCACTAGCCCTTTCAATTTCCAATCAAATGAGCCCTTTCGAAGTTTCTACGACAACGCTTTCAATAAAAAAACCTTATATGCTCACCAGGGATAACTTACAACCCTCGCCCTGAGGGCTTGGGGGGGGGGTTGTCATCCTCACAGACCTAATTTCCAGAAGTTTCTACTACGTTGAACACAATGGTTATCTGAAAAATATTTATTGTATTTATTTGGGGGAATGGTGGGCGTGAGAGAGGGGCTAGTTACTGTCCACTTTCAACTGTTAAAAAGGGCACTAGCCCTCTCAATTTCCAATTGAATGAGCCCCTTTTGAAGTTTTTACGACAACTCTATAATTAAAAACCTTAAATGCCCCAAGGGCATAAATTACAACCTTCGCCCTGGGGACTCTGGGGGGTTTGTCATCCTTAAATACATAATTTACAGAACTTTCAACTATGTTGAACAAAATGGCTATCTCTGAACTTTGATTGAATGTGTTTGGGTAAATGGAGGGCGTAAGAGGGGGGGTAATTACTCTCCACCCAGTTTCGACTATTAAAAAGGGCAATTTCAATTTCCAATTGAATGAGCCCCTTTTGAAGTTTTTACGACAACTCTATCATTAAAAACCTTATATGCCCCCAGGGCATAACTTACAACCTCTGCACTGAAAGCTCTAATGGGATTATCATCCTAAAAAACCTAATTTCCAGAACTTTCGACTACGTTGAACAAAATGAATATCTAAAAATTTTGATTGGATGTGTTTGGGGAAATGGTGGGCGTGAGAGGGGGATTAGTTTCCCTTCAATCACTTTCGACTATTAAAAGGGCATTATCCCTTTCAATTTTCAATTTTATGAGCCCTCTTGGATATTTTTACAAAATCGCTTTCAAGAAAAACCTGACATGTTCCCAGGGCATAACTTAAAACCCTTGCCCAGAGGGTTAGGGGGGATGGGTTGTCAACCTTAAAGACCTAGTTACAAAACTTTCAACCGTGTTGAATAAAATGGCTATTTAAAAATTTTGATTGGATGTGTTTGGGGAAAAGGTGAGCGTGAGGGGGGTATTAGTGCCCTCAAATCACTTTCGACAATTAAAAAGGGCACAAACCCTTTGAATTTCCAGTCGAATGAGCCCTTTTTCAAGTTTCTACGACAAAGATTTCAATAAGAACCTCACGTGCCCCCAGGGCATAACATACAACCCCTGCCATGAAGACTGTGGGGGGAGTCTCCTGCGCAGTATAATTTCCTGAACTGGAAACTGCGTGGAACAAAATGGTCATCTAAAATTTTTGACTGGATATGTTTGGGGAAATGGTAGGCGAAGAAGGGGTGTTAGTTGCCTTCCAATCACTTTCGACTTTTAAAAATGGCCCTAGCCATTTCAATTTCCAATCGAATGAGCCCTTTTTGAAGTTTCTACGACGACGCGTTCAGTAAAAACCTTAAATGCCCCCAGGGCATAACTTACCCTTGCCCTGAGGGTTGTGGGGGAGTGTCCTCTTCAAAAACATAATTTCTATATGGAAATCCACAACACTGAACAAAATGGGTATCTCAAAATTTTAATTGGATGTGTTTGAGAAAAAGGTGGGCGACAGAGGGGGGTTAGTTACCGTCCAATCACTTTCAACTTATTAAAAAGGGCACTAGCCCTTTGAATTTCCAATCGAATGAGCCTTTTTTGAAGTTTCTATGACAACACCTTCTATAAAACCTTATATGCCCCCAGGGCATAGCTTACAACCCTTGCCCCGACCCTCGGTTGTGGGGGAGTGTCCTGCTCAAAAACATATTTCGATCTGGAAATTAACTACGCTGAACAAAATGGCTATCTCAAAATTTTGATTGGATGTGTTTGAGGGAAGGATGAGCGTGGGGGGGGGGCTAGTTGCCCTCTAATCACTCTCGACTATTAAAAGACACTCGCCCTTTGAATTTCCAATCGAATGAGCCTTTTTTGAGGTTTCTACGACAACGCCTTCTACAAAAACCTTATAACCGGCATAACTTAAAACCCTTGCCCCGAGGGTTGTAGGGGAGTGTCCTTCTCAAAAATATATTTTCTATCAAGAAATCAACTACGCTGAACAAAATGGCTATCGCAAAATTTTGATTGGTTGTGTTTGGGGGAATGATGGGCGGGGGGGCTAGTTGCCCTCAAATCACTTTCGACTATTAAAACGGGCACTAGCCTTTTGAATTTCCAATCGAATGAGTCTTTTTTGAAGTTTCTACGACAACGCCTTCTATAAAAACCTTAAATTCCCCCAGGGCATAACTTAAAACCCTTGCCCCGAGGTTTGTGGGGGAGTGTCCTACTCAAAAATATATTTTCTATCTGTAAATCAATAACGTTGAACAAAATGGCTATCTCAAAATATGGATTGGATGTGTTTGGGGGAATGATGGGCGTGGGGGGGGGCTAGTTGCCCTCCAATCACTTTCGACTATTAAAAAGGGCACTAGCCACTCCAATTTCCAGTCAAATGAGCCCTTTTCGAAGTTTCTAGGACAACTCCTTGGATACGAATTGCCCGACCAAAAAACAAAAACAACACATTGTGCCCACATCATTCTTTACTTAGGCAGCGCTAGCGCGCTGCCTATGATCTCGGTTTTTCTATTCAGCCTGACGAATCAACTTTGCCAGGAAACGAAGTTTTGCTTTTGGCATACGTGCGGTTCATAAAGGAAGAAGAAATTTGCCAAGAATTATTATTTGCTAAATTTTTTCAAACTGACACGAAGGGAGAATCGACGTTTCTATCCATTAGATGAGTTTTTCATAGGCAGCACAATAGCGCTTCCTAAGTAAAGAACGATGTTGGAACAATGTATTATTTATTTTTATTTTATTTTTTTTTTGGTTTTAGAGCAGGGCAGAGTATTCGTAGAAACTTTTAGAGTTTTCGTAGAAACTTCAATATTTCTTCCATTAGATGAGTTTTTTTTTTAAAGAAAAAGGAATGCCTCTGAGTAATATTTTATCAATAGCCACAGATGATGCTCCAGTGATGATAGGGCGCTACAGGGGTTTTTAAATACCCGCTACAGGGGTATTTAAAAAAGGAGCTGTCGAGTGCATTTACAGTACACTGTGTCATTCATCGCCAACAACTTGTTGCCCAGAATTTAAGTGCACGCCCACATAATTCATTACAATACGTAATTAAGGCTATCAACACTATCAGAAGCAGATCAGTGACTGATAGATTATTTAAGCAGCTTTGTATTGAACAGGATGAAGAATTAAATCGTTTCCTACTTCATACAGAAATTCAGTGGTTCTCAAAGGGTGCATGTTTAAATATTGATATATTTATTTAACTTTAACAAAAATTTACGTACAAAAACCAATGTGATTCACCCAAAACCAAACAGTTGAAGTGGGGTGAATCAGGTAACAAAACACATACATATAACATCTTTTAAATTCATTATAATAAGAAAGAAAGAAAAAAAGAGAGAAGAGAAAAGAAAAAAATAATAATACTACAGGGGCAGCAACTACATGCCATATCCATGCTGTGGGATCACACTCACAAACAATTATAACTTAATTTAAATCAAATCAAATATGTTTTACGAGCTATTTAACTCGGTGCTGGAGTTCTTGAAAAATAAAATTAGAATTTGCGATCCAAACTAATTCAATCCAAAAGCGATATCGCTTACTTGACCGATTTGTTTCAAAAAATTAATGAAAGCAATCTTTAACTTCAAGGTGATGAATTGAAATTAATAAAAACAAAATGTGTTCTTTCTGCATTTATAATAAAACTTTTTGTGTACAAGCGAAATTTCGGACTAGGAATTCAGCCAGTATCTAAATATTTCAAGAATAGAAAAAAAGATGGCAACATATTTTCTTACTGGGAACACTTGGATGCACTCCATTCAGATTTTAATAAACGATTTGATGATATATTAAAAATGAATATACCTAATTGGATTTGGACCCTTTTTTAAGAGCAAATGCAGAAGAATCTCCAAAGTTACAAGAAGAATTGATGAAAGTAATTACAAACTATGAATTGAATTTTAAATTCAAAGTGGCTACCAACAATTCTGGCTGCGAAAGGAGATATCTACGGATAATCCAAAAATTCGGGCTGTCATTCAAAATTGTTGATTGCATTTCCGTCATGCTTAGTGGGATGTGGATTCAATGCGGTAACCCATTTATTGACAAAAAAAAAAACCGATCGCAAATAGTCGATCGCGGTGATTTAAGATTACTGTTAACGAAGATTCAGATTAATTCTAAGATTAAAGCTACCAATTTAGCCAAAAATGGCTAAATTGGTAGCAGCACATCAGGTTCAACCTTCACATTAAAACTAAGATCTTTTTTGTATCATCTTTATTCTGAATTTAATAAATAGTTTCAATATTCCAAACTTCGATGTTCTTAATTTACAACTTTCTTCACTATATTCTACGAAAAACGTAAATACAATAATGAAGTAAAATATTTTAACAGTCTTGCATAGAATATGAAGACTGGAGAGGAATTAACGAGTAAAAGACGAATTTTGATAGTAATCATTATTTTAATAAATAAATCATCAAAAGTTTCAGGAAAAAACCTTGCCATCATCAGTGAAGCACTAATTGCGACGACCGCAAGCCAGCGTATCGAATTTTACAGAAATATAATTTATTACATAATAATTTTTTATTTAGAAATAATTAGTTATTTTTATTATAATTCGTTATTAATTATTTTTTATTGTTACTATTGTTACTAATATTAATTATTACTAATTTTTATTAATTATAAATTTATTACTAATTATTATTAATTATAAATTTATTACTAATTATTACTAATTGTTATTATATTAATTACTGTTACTAATTTATTAATTAGTTATTAAATAGAAATAATTAGTTATTTTTTATTTTTATTAGTTATTTATTTAGAAATAAATTATCATTTAGAAATAATTTTATTACAATTTTAATGTGACTATACCAAAGAAATTTGGCAGTGCCATGAAGATTTTGGTGAAAATAAAAGTTTAGTCTATCAATCTATGAATCTATCTATCTATCTAAATATACTGACTTGAGGTCTTAAAAAATCAGTATATCACTGATGATGGAAAGATATTTTCCGAAACGTTTGATGATTTATTTATTAGTGATTTATTTTTTATTTATTTATAGTGATCATTACGAAAATTAGTCTTTTAATGGTTAATTCCTCTTCTCACAGATACAATAATATTTATATTCCTTATTAATTGCTATTAAAAGTGAAAAAAATCCAGAGGGTGCTGGGTAATATTTAATCTGGAAAGGGGGCGGTAGGTCAAATAAATTTAGGAATCACTGGTTTAAGCGAAACATTTGTTGGCCGATCAATACATGATTTTTTTTTTGGGGGGGGGGGGGTTATAGTAAAATGTTAAATTAAAAGGATTGGTTAAATGGATAGAGGGAGAGTTTTTTTGTAGAGCATGGTGGCTACAGGAAGCCGGTTTAATGTAATTGATCTAGAGTTGTTTCTTTTTTTTTTACTAAGATTTTAACTGAGTATTTTAATTTTAGAAAAGATAGAGTAGTGAAAGGAAATGTGGGAAAATTATCTGAGAAATATTTGAACAAATTTATATTCTAGAAAATGAAAAAGAAGAGGAAACGAAAAAAGTGACGAAAAATCTACTAAAATCTACGAAAATCTACGAAATCTACGAAAAATCTAATTCTTGTTGTACGGAAGTATATGCGTTAAAATCACCTGCTAGAAAAACTAAATCACTCGGGTAATGAGATTTCACTGAACTCAACTCTTCCTCTAATATATACCATGTATCCTTAATACAGTATGAGCTATTTTCTGGGGAAACATATACAAATCCAAAAATAAACCATTTTTCCAGAAATTTTCCGCGCAACCAAATCAAGTTTTCAGATTTACTTGACAGACGACGCAAATTTTTGAACATGTCACATCCAGGATACTTTTGACATCCAGGATACTTTTTTATTATTAGATCGCAAACAAACACCAGGGAAACAACTTCTTACTGGTTCATTACTATTTCCTTGCCTATGATAGATATTTTGATCAAAAGTTCTGGGTATATTCATCGTAAAATAAGAAAAAGCCCACAGAGGTTTTATTTTTAGATTTAGCTTAAGCTTTTACCGTATTTACAACACATCAGTCAGCACCATACTACTATATGAAGCTGGATGTCAAATGAAACATCCAGGATACTTTTGACCAAATACCACAGGATAAAATAAATAAAAAAACCTCGCAAAGCCTCCATTCATATGGAGGTTCTGAGGACTCTCATTATGTTAGGATGTGGGCCACTTTAAGCGCTTTGTGTAGACTTGAGAAGAAGTATTAGTCTCTGACCCCAACTGGTGTTAACCGTTGCTTTTATTAAAGCCTCATGAGTCATGACATGAAACGTTACGACGAATTCTCCTTGCACCAATAGCCCAATAGCCTAAATAGCCCAAATAGCCCAATTGTTACCCAATAGCCGCAAAAAACAAAGGTTCGCGCATCACTTATCCTACTTGTTGGCTTAATATTAAGTTTCCTAGTTGTAATCCGTCAAAGATAACAATAAATTTTTATCCAACAATTTGTCAACTGAAACGCTATAGCCAAATCGACATATAACAACATTTATCACGTGTTTTCCACTATAAATATAGCAAATTTGCAAATCCTTTGAAGGTGTGTCACATTTCACTAATTACTGCCTCTTTTTGTTCTCTTCATTTATTTTCGCATATTTTTTCATTTTTGAAAAACTGATTTTTTTGTTTGTATAAGACGTTATTTAACCTCAGTAACTCTACATTTTCTACGGTTAGCAGGTGTAACGTATCTGACAATTAATCCAGACCGTTTTAAGCAGTAATACTACTAACCTCTGACGTCATTTACGTGTCTATTCGCTAAGGATAAGTAATGGGGCTTGTCAGATAAGTAATCTTAGGAAAGCATTAAAGATGAAAAAAAAATATTAACAAATCTGAAAGAAGAGAAAAAACTCTTATGACAGAATTTAATCGGTACAGAAGCATACAACTCACCTTTCGATATCAATTCGTTCAGTGAGAGCCTCAATCCATTCCTTATGTTTATACGTACGATGATTTTGCCGTGTTTCAAGAGGATATATTGAACAAATATTTGAATAATGCATTAGGAGTTCAAACATGCTCCTACACGTGGACAAACATTTTTGGACGGCTCCTCGTATCTTTCCCTCGGCCTGTTCGCACTACAAATAGAAAATATTGGTTCTTGAAGTGGCAAGGACGGTTAAAATAAAAAAAAGACCCCGCCCCCTCTTCATCAAGTTACTTTTTGATAAGCCATGTTAGGCATTAGTAACGCAAAATAAGGTTGCATAAAGTTTCAATACCAAATTAGCTTAAAGGACGGAAATGGAAATGAATAATAGGAAATAAAAAAAAATGAAAAAGGAAATGAAAAATGGAAATGAAAAACGGACTTTTCAGCTATGAATATAAACCAAATGAACAAAAAAGGAAATGAAAAACGCTTATTCTGCGTTAATCTTCGAACAAAGTCAAAAACAAAATAATCAGACTCACTTGAAATGGTAGGTTCGTGTAACTTACAAACAAAGTTGAGAGGACAATTCCTATAGGATAATTCTTGGACCACTCTTAGGCCTATTCATACATAACAACAAGATTTTATAAGATTTTTCTTATGATTACTTCAAAACGTGGAGTAGAGAGAAATGTGGAATAGAGAGAATGGAGTAGAGAGAAAAATATAGAGTAGAGACGATGGAATAGACCAAGAGAATATGGAATAGAGATAGAAGATCTGAGCCCTGATCAAGCGTTAACGCCTTAATTTATGCTAGTGTGAAAGCAAGGACGTATCCAGGGGGGGGGGGGTAGTGGGTTTGAACTCCCTCCCCCCAAATGTTAGTCCGACCCATAAAAACGTAACAGAAATGAATATAAATCTTTTTGATGCGTTCTTTAAAGTTTTCTTTAGTAACCACACCCCCCCCCTTTAAAAAAAATCCTGGATACGACTCTGTGGGAAATGTTCTACGGCGTAGTGTAAAAGCACGAAGAATAACATTCACATTTGACCTTAAACTACTAAGAAATGCATCTTATTGTGTACAAGCTGAAAGAGTATGAGAAAGTTATAAGAGGGGGAATTGGCACTACTGCCGGGAAAAAAAAACTATCAGCGCCATCTAGAATTTGCCAACACATGGCAATTTTGTCAGTGTAATAATAAGAATAATTTGTTTAATTCAAATAACTGGTAATATTAGTTTAGTAATAAACTTCAAATTTCAGTTCGTGACAATAGAAAACCAGTAAAAAGCTTGGAAAAACGTCGTGTTTCCAACTAGCGCCAGTTTCCATTCTTCTACCACCTATTCTTTGTACAAGCTTATACAAGTATTCATATTGATGTTTGCGATTTTTGACATGGAAATCAGCTGATAATCACTAAAATTTGTTAAATTCGCCTATCGGGAAGCACTGACACTGTAAAATCCTTAGCTACCGTACTACGTTTAATTCTACTAATTTATTTACTGCCTCTATTCATTCAATTTGTCTTATTTAATCTCTTTTCTCTACATAACTCAAGCCCCTGGAAATAAAACAAAATGAGAAGTATTTTCTTTCGCAATGGAAAAAGGAAGAGCTTGAATGTATCTCCTTTTTTATCTTTTTTTTCTCGAGAACAAATAAAATAAATGCACAAGTTTGATTTTTTAGAAAATTTATTTTTAAATTTTTCAATGGGGGATTTAATCCATTGTAGTTAACGACACTTTCTGAATTTTCAAGGCTTGAAAAAACACTTTTTAAGAGCGTGGATAATACAATGAAAATATGCATTTAATCATACACTGAAAACACTGCAGTATAGGAGTGATGGTAAATATATTAATTAAAAAAAACTTTTTCACAAAATAAGCTTTTCAAAGAAAAGTGAAGAACTCCATTAAACAAAAAATGAGCAAAAATAAAATCAAATAATCTGCAAAGCGTGAAACTACCACAAATCAGGATCGATGAATAAATGAAACCCAAAACGAAGAGATATTAAAATAATTAACCGAGTCAAACTCAAAACGAGCAGAAATTAACATAAGTTGGGCTCAAAACCCCTATGTCTTCCCAAGACCAGAACATAATTTGCCCTTTACTGAAAAAAATATAAATGTTTTTGCTTTTATAACTTTAATAAATCAAATAATATTAACATTTTGATTACTAAATATCAGTATATGTATATTAAACTGACAATGCACATTCATAACGGAACAATTTTGCCATCTGAGATTTCTTCCATTTTATTCAGCCACGAAGGAGAAAGGTGGTCTTGCTGCAACCTTTTTAAATTAGAGCTGCGACATTTTTATAAGGTACAGGAGGACATGTGCCTCTATATTTTTTGCCCCCCCCCCCCTTCCACTTGGATTTTGAAAAAAAAACTTTTTTTGGGGGGGGGGGGCTTCAAATAGATAAATGGCTTTTTTGGTATTATTACTGAAAATATTGAAAAAAACGACAACCCCCCCCCCGCCCCTAGATTTTGAATAATACAAGTTTAATCCACTACCTAAATTTCGTATATTGACGCCACTGAAAGTCCCCTAACTGCATCAGTCCCCTCAGAATGCAGTCACCTCAGCTACCTCAGCAGTCACCTCAATCCCCTCGGTATGCATCATACCTGCAGAGAGGTTAAATAATAAAGCCCACAACAGAGAATGATAAGGATAAAAAAGAACCCCCCCCCAGAAAACTTGACAAATGGCTGTTCAAAAACAACTTATTTGTGATTTAACCGTCATCTCCCTCAAATTAACTCCCATATCACTAGAGAATAGCATCATATTCATCAAACTTTATTGAGGGATCTCAGTGCACTTACGCCTTGTGTCCTAGTCGAGTGGTTGGCGTGCTGGAATTGGAATCCTTTTTTTTCAAAGAGCGAGGGTTCGATTTCTGGTGTGGCCAGTTATTTGTTTTGGGGCGGGGGTCAGTGGCGTGACTCTGTAAGCTCAGCCAGAGTCAACTTAGCTCTAAATGAATACATAGAGAAATCTGGGGAAGGTAAGCAGTAAAGGTGTGTGAAAGCACGGGATGGCTTTGATTAAAATCCGATGCTTAACTATTTATATTTATTGAATAAATTAATATTAATTCAATTAAATTTAAATTAAAATGAAGTTTTCAACATAAAGTAAAGAGCAACATTATAACTGAAAACGAATAATAAAAATTATTCCATATATATCAGGGGGCTGCCACTTCCTCAGCCCTCTCTCTTTACGCTAAAGTCTTATACGTTCTTAAAAAAAAATATTTCTCATTAAAATTTAACAGCCCCTTGGTTTCAAGAGTTGTTCTTAAAAAACTGAAAAAAAAAGTTTAGCATAAAAAGAAAGGGATGAGGTAGGCTCCCTGAACTATTTCTATTCGTTGACATATGTTTACCTGAGACACCATACCAGCTTGTCCAGCTTTTGATAGAAAGTCAGTTGCAGCCAAAAACCCAGAAACAGACGATTCATTACTCAGTTCTTCTAAAACTTTTAAGATTTCTCCCCAAGACACAGCGTCTGGTCCACGGATTGAATTCATGGATTCCTAGAATATGAATGAAATATTAATGATAGACAGGTGGTATAAAATCCACGAATAAAATTCATTGATTCTTAAAGTATGAATCAAATTTTGATAATAATCAGCTTTTTAAGTAACTAAAAAGATTGGGCGGCAACTAGCCGCCCAAACTACACGCCTCTCAATTACTTGCCTCTCAATACCTCACTGAAGAGTGAGGTATTGACTAGGGGGCGGATCCAATCATATACGTAATAATTTCTGTTTGTTTTAAGTTTTGATATTGCTCCTTACGTTCAGTTGAAACTTTTTTTATTTAATTTCTGATTGTTTTTTGAATAATGCTGGGAAATCCAGCGCCACCTTCATAGCAATGTCCCTTACACCATGAAAACTTCCTCCATGGAAAGATCCTCCCACGTTGATTTTGAATTGAAGTCACCAAGTATTTTGCAGTAGGTTGCATCAAGACGTGGCTAATTGTAGACAGAGACCCCCGCGTACAGTCCTGCTGGGGTCTAGGGGTTGAAAGTTACCGATAGTCGTATTCTGGAGCATTATACTTTCTTTTAGTGCCACTTTTAAGAGTCATTCTCACTATGCCCAAATTGTGCTTGAACCAAATATAACTGGTCACTACACAAGGATCCGCCATGTTACTTTTGGAATTCGTGCATCCTCTGTAAGAAAAAGTGAACTTTTCCAGAAATTTTGGTGTCTGCTTCAATTTTAACAATTTTAATAACCAGCTCTCCAATAATATAGGAGTCAAATGACTCCTATATTATTGGAGCTGATTATTCCAGCTGGAGTCATGACTCCAGCTCTCCAATAATTACAAATGAGGTCCGTTATACCCCCACCCCCCTGGAAAACTTCCCTGCAGATAATTTCCTCCACGGCTAATTCCTCCCCTGAAAATCCCCCCGACGAAAGTTTCCCTGAAAATATTCCCAAAAAACATTCTCTCCTCCAGAAAATTCTTCTCCGGTGATTCCCCCTTAAACATTCCCCGCAAATGTAAAATTAAGTAGCCAAAGGGCATAATTGGCCAAAAGGCCAATTATAAAATATAAAAGGGCCAAAGGGCCAAAGGGAAGAAAAGAGCATAATTGTACATCATCTATTATAAAGGAACGGCGATGGGTATAAAAGAGCAGTCTAAAAGAGCACATTTCAATCTCCAAATTGTATGAATCTCCATGGGCCTTTATCTAAATATTAATCAAAACAACGTTTTTGGACAAAATAAGTTTTTCAAAAAAAAAAGAACTCCATTAAACCAAAAAGGAACAAAATAGAATCAAATAATCTACCAAGCATACAACTACCACAAACCAGTATCAATAAATAAATGAAACCCAAAACAAACAGAAATTAAAATAAGTTCAACTCATAACGAGCAGAAATTAATCTGAGTAGGGTTCTAAACCCTATACTTTCTAAAAGCCAGAATATAATTTGTACTTTACTGAAAAAAATTCAAATGAACTTACTGAAAAATAAATGTGTATTGTCAGTTTAACATACGTATGCTGAAATTTACTGCTTAAGATCTTATTTAATTGTTGGTATCTTAAGGTTATAAAAGTGAAAAGATTCGAAGGAATTTTTTTCATTAAAGTACAAACTATATTCTTGCTCTTTGAAAGCACAGGGTTTAGAACCCTACTCATATTAATTTCTACTCCTTCTGAGTTTGACTTATTTTAATTTCTGTCAAAGGGCACTAGCCATTCCAATTTCCAACCGAATGAGCCCTTTTCGAAGGTTCTACGACAACTCCTTCGATACGAAGGGTCCTGGTATGAAAAAAAATACACTGTGCCAACATCGTTCTTTACTTAGGAAGCGATATTGCGCTGCCAAGATACTACCAAGGTAAGTGAAGCTGTCGACCTGGTCAATGATTTTGTTGCCCAACGTCATCTTTTCATCTTCACTTATTCCTAGCCTTGATGAATTAGTCTTCTTAACATTTATTTTCAAACCTATACTAGCACCCTGAACTCCCAAAATCTCTAAAAGTTTATTCATTTTGCTCACACTTTCATCTAGGATGCTTAAATCATCAGCATAATCTAAGTCCAGGATATAAGTCTAAGTCTATTTCCAGGAGCCTCCCATTGTCTTCCCTGTGCTTCTTAAGACAAAATTTATCACAATAATCCATACAAAGGACTCAACACTCAGCCGTGCTTAACTCCTGATTTACTACGAAACCAGCTGCTGACCTCATTTCCCACCTTAACCGCAGCAATGTTATTTTTGTACATAGCATTAATCTCTTTAATGTATTTGTCTGGTACACCATACAAGGATAAAACTTTGCTAAAGTTCTTCTATCAACGGAATCGAACGCTTGCTCATAATCTACAAAACTGAGGACCAAAGGTCTTTGATAACTCAGGAACTTCTCAATTATTAACCTAAGAGTGAAAATTTGGTCGATACATCCTCTACCTCTTTCTAAAACCACACTGTTCTTCTCTTAATACTTTGCTACAGCATCTCTCAGTCTAAAAAACATTATATTACTAAATAACTTGCTACCTACAGAGACCAAGCTAATTCCTTGATAATTTCCACACTCACTCTTATCACCTTTCTTATACAGTGGTTTGATTTAGGTTTTTATGAAATCGCTAGGTACTTCCCCCTTTTCAAAAACCATATTTATAATCTTCAGTGACTTATTTCTAACCTCAGAGCCGCCATATTTATGATACTTATTTACCAGACTATCAGCCCCTGGACCTTATTAAATTTACTAAAACACCGACTCCACAGCCCAGGGTATAAATAAACCTAAGATGGGTTCAGGGCATAAACAGTATTTTAGTTTAATGTCATTGGTACTTTAAAACTTCGAAAAAAAAGAATTACCTCTTCTATCTCCAACCACTCATTCAAGCTCTGTAACTTTTCCTGCAGCAGTCCTTTCACATTTTGCTCCTCGTCAAGCACAACCTTGTACTGCATATACGATGGGTAAATTGAATACAAAGCGTGGTCGGAATTCACTTCAGCTTCCTAAAAAAAACAAAAGTTTAAAAATTTTATTGAATTAAAATTTTAAATTGAGTTTAATAATAATAAAATAATCAATAAATACACAAAATCAATAACAAATAGGCAAAATATAATAAAATTAGAAATATAATATAATTAGTAAAATAATAATAAACAATAAATAAATCTAAAAGTAAAACTAAATGATTTAAAAACAACATTAAATCAAAGTCAAAGCTAAATCAGCTGAAAAAAATTTATAAAAGTTAAATGAATTGACACAAAATTACATCTAAGAAAATTAAATATATAATTAATTAATCAAACAGTAAATTAACATCAAATATAAATAAATAAAAAATCCAGAGCAGGTTGTTTTCAATTTGAAACTAAGCACTCTCCCAAGATTTATTCTCCTTCTTAGAGATGAAAAAAGTTGAATAATAAGGGCGTACAGTGCTTTTTTTCACAGCAGTAACAGTGACCAAGCACGGGCACCCCCCCCCTCTTCAATCCCTCGCTCTTTATGCTAAACCTTTAGTTTTTGGTCCAATTCTTTAAGAACAACTTCTGAAACACAAGGGCCGTATGATTGGAATAAGAAAGTTCTTGAAGTACAAAAAACTTTAGCGTAAAGAGCGAGAGATTGAGGAGGGGAGAAATACTCCTTATAGACGGAATAATTTCGATCTCATTTTAAGTTTTAATGTTGCTCTTTACTTTCAGTTGAGAAAACTTCTGTTTTTTTTTTTCATTTATTTTATTTTATTTTTATTTTAAACTTCTATTATTGTCCTTTAATTCACCAGGCAAGACTGAAACTTTTCAAGCCTCTAGTCACAAGTCTAAAAAAAAAAAAAAAAAAAAAAAAAAAAAAAAAAAAAAAAAAAGTAGTTTAATTTCATTCTGTCATTTGTCAATTTTGTCTTTAATGAATTTCAATAATAAAATTAATTAATCCTTTAATTAGTTTTTTAAATTCACTTAAAGAAAGGATACATAATTTATAAAAACACATATTTGAAACTCATTTTGGTTATATCGATTCGTAACGCCAGAAGACTGAAATTAGTTTCGTCTCTGACAGAGTTGACATATTAAGAATATCTCAATAGTATAGAAAATTCCGTTTTCCCGAATCAAACTTCATGACTTACTTGACTTATTGCTCCTGCTGGTGGTCCGGCATAGAAAGAGAAGCCACTCGTCGCCTCTAGTCCATACGGCCTTGTAAAGCACAATAGCTTCATCTGGGAGTTCCAGTGACATTTCTTTTCGTTGCAATTAGTTTCAAGAAGAGAGTCGCAAGCCCCTGACTTCTGATTGGTTCTCCTATCGTCCATAGGCCTGGCTTCTGATTGGTTTTCCTATCGTCCATAGGCCTGGCTTCTGATTGGTTCTCCTATCGTCCATAGGCCTGGGTTCTAATTGGTTCTCCTATCGTCCATAGGCCTGGCTTCTGATTGGTTCTCCTATCTTCCATAGGCCTGGGTTCTGATTGGTTCTCCTATCGTCCATACGCCTGGGTTCTGATTGACGCCAGGGAAATCCTGGCGTCAAGACACACCGGGGTGGGCTCCATTCGTACCCAAGAGGTTGAGGCTGCCCCATTTGGAGCGATTAGTTAGGGTTCAGACCCCGTATCTAGTGGCATGTGTTCAGCAAACAAAGTTTGCATCCTTCCAGACGAGCTCCATCAATCAAACTTCGAGAGAAGTAAATAAAATAACAATAAATCTTGAATTTGAAACAAGAAATATATACCTTTACGAGAGACATTGCTTGTTGAAGTTCTTGAATAGAATCTTCATGGCGTTCAATTGAGCTATGATTTTCAATCCATATTTCCAGTGTTTCACGGAGTTTCGGTAATAAGTTTATAGTTTCTTCCCTGCAAATGAAAAAGAAGTAATAAAATTAGGCCGAGACGCCAGAATCAAGCTTGTACCCCACCCCCTCCAATAAAATCCCAAGGTTTCTCAATAACGGCTTACGTTTTCTTTACACCATACCTGTTTTCAATATTCAGTTTTTCAAGATAACCCCCTCCAAAAAAATCTCTCTTAAGTGACAAAAGAAAATACACTCGACTTCTTTATCAACAACCCAAGCTGATTTTCTCAATTTACAAACTAAAAAACACAAATTTGCCTGGAGAAGGGGGGGGGGGATATTACAAAGATTTTCCAAGGAAGAGCAAAGGTTATAAAAGTGATCTTTCCCAAGAAGCATCTATTTTTTCCACTATTGCACATCTTATAAGTTTTGTGCCTCACCTCTAATGTAGGTACACATTTGGTCCGTTAAGACTACATAGCCTTTCAAAGTGAGATTTGTAAGCTCTACTACATAACAGGCAAGGTATGTGCAAAAAAAAGTATTTTATAAATATGCAAGTATTTTATTTATATATGCAAAAAAATATATTAGTTGTATATATATATATATATATATATATATATATATATATATATATATATATATATATATATATATATATATATATATATATATATATATATATATATATATATATATATATATATATATATATATATATATATATATATATATATATATATATATATATATATATATATATATATATATATATATATATATATATATATATATATATATATATATATATATATATGTGTGTGTGTGTATGTGTGTGTGTGTGTTCTGGGTATCCAACTGATTGATCGTATCTCAAACTGTATGCTGTACGAAAAGTGTAGTTCAATTACGCTTTCTAGGGCTATAATGAGAGAAAGGTAGAGATAGCTAAGACACATTCTACGGATGAAAGATAACAGATTGCCAAAGATTTTCCCTTTTGGCTAACCTACTAGGACTAAAAGAAAGTAAGTCGTCCCCAGTTTGGGTGGGAGGATGTCGTACGGAAAGATTTAAAGGAAATGGGAACATCTTGGGAGGGTGTAAAGAGGGAAGCTTTGAATTGATTGGGATTGATGTACTACTACTACTACTACTAAAACCACATCACAGCATCAAGCTACCAGAGGCCAACAGCTATTGTAAACTTTATATATAAATTTATACATATAAAATGTATTTATTATTACAAATATTATGTTTTATAATATTGCATAAAATATTCAATTTTATATAATAATAAATAAAAAAACAAGTTTTTTTAACTGAAAGTAAGGAACGACGTTAAAACTTAAAACGAACAGAAATTATTCCGTATATGAAGGGGGCTGTCCCTCCTCAACGCCTCGCTCTTTACGCTAAAGTTTTTTTATTGTTTAAAAAAATAGAGTTGTGGGAGAGTCAGATTTTAGCGATGTGTTGAGGAGGGGACAGCCCCTTTCATAAATGGAATAATTTCTGTTCGTTTTAAGTTTTAACGTCGGTCCTTACTTTCAGTTAAAAAAACTTGTTTTTTTTATTTAATTTTTTAATGTTTTTGAATAAATGCAAGTTTTGATTTTGGCTCACCGTACATGAATAATTAAAACAAAATTTGCATATTATATTTGGTTAAATGGCTTTCTCGAAACTTGTTTAATTTTATTTACGAACGTTTTTATTAGTAATAAATATACGTAACTTAGAATTAACTTACGTAACGAACTTCTATATTCATAAATTTTTAACACGTATATTAGGGGGTTCGCCCCTAGTCAATACCCTGCTCTTTAAACTATAGTTCGAATTTTTTTTCCAGTTCTTTAAAAATGACCTCTTAATCACAATCAGTTGATCAGTTGAAAAACTTGTTTTTTTTATTTAATTCCTGATCTTTTTCTTTAATAATGCTGGGAAATCCGGCACCCCCTTCATAGCAATGTCCCTTCCCCCATGAAAACTTCCATCATGGAAAGATCCTTCCATATAGCCCCCGACCCTCTCCTTCCCCCACCTACCAGAAAAAATCTCCTCTGAAAAAGTCTGTATACGTCCCAATAACCAATACTATTTGTTAACATTGAGTAAAGTTCATAACTTTCAGCCCTCCCCCTGGGGACTTTGGGGGATCAAGTCATCCTAAAAGACATTTTTATCATATTTTCGACCATGCTGAACAAAATGGCTATCTCAAAATTTTGATCGGGTGACTTTGGGAAAAAAATAAGCGTGGGAGGGGGCCTAGTTGCCCTCCATTTTTTTTGGTAATTTAAAAAGGGCAATTGAAATTTTATTTTCGGTTCGAATGCGCCCCCACACTTTTTTCTAGGACCAATGGGTCGATAATATAACCCCTGGGAAAAAAAAAAAAAAAAAAAAAAACAAAAAAACAAATAAACACGCATCCGTGATCTTTCTTCTGGCAAAAAATGGAAAATTCCACATTTTTGCAGATAGGAGCTTGAAAACTCTACAGTAAGGTTGACTGATACGCTGAATCTGATGGTATGATTTCCATTAAGGTTCTATGAATGTTAAGGAGTGTTCCCCCCTTTTTTAGAAAATCAGCCAAATTTTCTCAGGCACGTAACTTTTGATGGGTAAGATTAAACTTAATGAAACTTATATATTTGAAATCAGAATTAAAATCTGATTCTTTTGATGTATCTATTGGTATCAAAATCCCGTTTTTTAGAGTTTCGGTTACCATTGAGCCGGGTCGCTCCTTACTTACAGTTCGTTACCACGAACTGTTTGATATAGCCATCATTTAAATATATGTAAAATAAATGTACAAAACAAATAGCTCGCTTTTTCTAATGTACCCTTAGTCCATAGAGATGTTTTTCTATGTGATCATAGTTAGTACCTAACGTTTCTCAAAGAGAATACAATGCTTGTTTCTTAATATTCTTAATATCCCTTAAAGAATTAAAAAAATCAGTTTCATTTTTGTTTTTTTTCCAACACTAGGTTTTTAGATCCCAATAACCTAGTTTTACAAATAGATATAAATATGAAATAATAATTAATGCATATAAAGTATGAATATAAACGAATGAATCTAATGACTATATCACCCTTAGCCCATAGGCGATGTAACACCTCTTCCCCGTGACTTTAGAACCACTTGCGTTTTTTAAGGAGAGCAAAACACCTTAGCCCATATATTGCCCTTAGCCTATAGGCGATGTAACACCTATTCCCCGTGACTTTAGAACCACTTGCTTTTTTGAGGAGAGCTAAACACCTTAGCCCATATCATCCTTAGCCCATAGGCGATGTAACACCTTTCTCCCCGCGACTGTAGAACCCCTTGCATTTTTTGAGGAGAGCAAAACACCTTAGCCCATATATTGCCCTTAGCCCATAGGCGATGTAACACCTCTTCCCCGAGACTGTAGATCCACTTGCATTTTTCAAGGAGAGGAAAATATCAAACTTCCTTAAAAAAATATTCTTTTTTTGTTTTATCCTTTCTTAACACTATAAGATATAATAACTATTGCATAACCATGTCTTATTCTACCAGAAGATAGACCAAAATACCAGGACAACATACAAATATATAAAAATATTATCTAAATAAATAAATGTAACAAATAGCTTGAATTTTTATATTTTTTAACTTTTTTTGCAACTTGATTAAATAGGGTCGCATAAATTCTTACCCAATTACCTATCTATACAAATGTTAACTATCTCTATGATTCAATAAAGGACTTACTTATTTTCAAACCAATCTGATTCAATTTCTGCAATTCGAACATCAAACATTGTGTGAGTCAGCTCACGATTAAGGTCCCGTTTTTCCTTCTGAAATTTTTTGGCAATTGCAGGAGAAATACAATGAAATATTCCGGCATAACCATGATCAACATCAGCTAGCCAATCAATTAGTGGATCGTACAAAAACGCTTCTAGTAGAGTTAACAGAGTTTCTTTACCGTCACGAAGAACGGACATAACGTGCTCACATGAATGACGGAATGTGCCCTGGGAAATCATAAGAATTAAAAATAATTTATTTAAATTATTGAATAAAATTTTATTATTATTTAATTCATGTGCTTAAGTTATTTAAATAGATTATTTATAAGTAGCTATTTATGTATTTGATCTAGCGCGAATTACAACGTCCTTATCATGTCTCAGATATTGGCAACGCTGACTTAAAAAAGGCAGCAAAAATTCAAAATCAAATGGTTGGAAAGGGAAATGAATGTACTGTTTTCAAAGAATAAATTTATTTTATTTGAATTACAGCGTACTTGTTTTGTTTTATACTTGGTGGAAAATACAATAAATTAATGTTGAGTCAAATGAATGATAATTTCAAATTGTCGCATGCTAATAAGCTATCGACGTTACAAGAATTGACATAAGAATTAACATAATTCGTACAGTTTAGCATATCCGAATAGAAAATATCTTTCAGAAATTGGTAATGCTGACTTAAGCAAGGCAAAGAAAAGACGAAACGGAAATGACCGGAAAGGGAAACAAATCTGAATTTTCTTAAACCTAATTTACTTTATTTCAATATTTTTTAAATATTTATATGATTTACAGCGGCTTGTTATGTTTAAAATTATTAAAAAAAATGCAAGAAAAAATGCAAGAAAAAATGTGCCTTGGGAAATCAAAAGAATTAAAAATAATTTATTTAAATTATTGAATAAAATTTTTTTATTATTTAATTCATGTGCTTAAGTTATTTAAATAGATTATTTAAAAGTAGCTATTTATATATACGATCTAGCGCGAATTACAACGTCTTTATCATGTCTCAGATAAAAAATTTCAGGGGGAGGGGGAGAAGGGCAAGGGGGCAGTCACCCCCTCCCCAATAAAATTTCTTGTGAAGAAATGCAAGAAAATAAGCAAGGCAGAAAAACTTCAAAAAGAAAATGATTAGAAAGGGAAGCGGAATCACTATTATCTTAAAACATATTTTTAATTTATTCGAGTGATTTTCGGGAATTTTTTTAATATTTTAGCATGAAAAAGGTATTTCAAGATTCGAAAAAGAGAGCTGTGTACTGCTGCTACCGAGAAATTGTTTTTCCTGAGCAGTTCAAAACCAAAAACAATAGGTCCCTGGCCCAGTGGACCCGGGACATGGATCCTAATTAAAACAAAGGCCCAAAAAAGAGTCAACTATGGCCAACGGCCAAAAGCCAAAGGGTCAACATTTTAGCATTCGAAAATAGACTTATAGAATTAGTTCACTTTGCAAAGTTGCTACTTAAGTCTCTTTTTCTAAACATAGAAAAAGACTTATCTCCTCAACCAAAGTCTTCGGGCCAAGAGTTATATGCATTTTTCAAATCTTTATTTTACACAAGGAAAGTTTGCCGTACCTAATATGGCTATTGGGCCATATGTTATCCATTGCCAGGGGTGTAGCTCCAGTATTTTTATTGGGTGGGGGTTGTTAAGATGGGTCCATATACGGATAGTCAAGGGGCATGGGCTATATAATAATTTTTTTCTCCAAATTATTGGGGAGGGGGTGACTGCCCCCTTTCCCTTCTCCCCCTCCCCCTGAAATTAAACCCCTGTCCATTGGCAACGTCTAAAGATCTTAACTCATTGTCAATGTATCGAAAACAACGAACGATTGAATGATTGACTGTAAAGTAATAGAACTGCAAAATTCAGCGTTAAGAAACAGAGGAAAACACAGAGAACTCAAAGTCAGATAAGAGATAACGCAGGAGGGGAAATGAAAAAAGAAGAAAGTAATCAATATCACACTAGATTATTAAGCATAATAATTAACATGAATTCTAATCCCTGAGTTCTGATTATACATTTCTTTTTTTAATTCAAAGTAAAAAATATACCATTTTTGACGCGGCTAAAATTACAGTCAATATTTTCCTCTGTGGATTTATATAAGATCTACCCACCTAAACAACATTTTTTTTTCACCCGAAGACCCTGAAAGCACAAAAGAAATATCATTTACAAGCATAAAAAAATATTTCCTAAAACACGAGGTGATGTTCCAAATTACTGACAGGGCATTCTGATTTCTGATATTAAGAAATGACATGGTTATCGGCCATCTCGTATCGAAAAACCTCCAAAGTATCACTATTAATTTATGGGTTAAACGAAACATTAAATGATGAAATGAGGAAGGGTGCCTTGGAAAATTGCTTGACCCGGTATTACTAATTGAAATCCACCTTTTCCCCAAAACCCCAAGGGTTCATGTGATGTCAAGAACATATCCAGTTTTCTTTTCTTTTTTTTGGGGGGGGGGAGGATACGTAAAACTTTATAAAATGAATCAAAAATTTGTTTAAATTCTTTTTTATTACATTTTTACTAGTCGGACAAACATTTCGGGGCAGGGGGGTTCAACCCCTCTCCACCCCCCCCCCACCCCCTGGATACGACAGTGTGTGATGTTATATAAGCAGCGATTCCATAGAATCCCTTTTTTCTACCATTCTCCATAAGCAAAAAGGGCTCACGTGATGTAATATAAGCAGAGCTTCCATAGAATCCTTTTTTCCACGATTTTCCATAAGAACAAAGGGTTCATGTGATGTAATATAAGCAGCTATTCCATAAAATCATTTTTTTCTGCCATTTTTCATAAGCAAAAAGGGTTCACGTGATGTAATATAAGCAGAGCTTCCATAGAATCCTTTTTTCCACGATTTTCCATACATTTGATTGGTACAAAAGATTTTTTAATGTGGGGTTACAGAAAAAAAACCCTTAAAAACGCATAAGAAATGTGTTTATATTCATTTTTGTTACGTTTTTTTTACGAGTCGGACAAACATTTCGGAGAGGGGGTTCAACCCCCGTGCCCCCCCCCCCCCGGATATGGCTTTGGGTTCATGCAATGTAATACAAGCAGTGATTCCAGAGAATCAATACTGATAAACAAAACCAATTTTGAAAAATATGTTATAACAAATGAAAATCCAAAGGTCTCTTTTCTAGAATTAAATTTTGATTTTCCAACACTTTTATTTACACGTGAACGAAAGTGAAATCAAACGTTTCATCAATCTTATTTTGGAAAATTGTTGAATAATTAGCAGCCGATTCTCGGTAGACAAAAAAAGGAAGTAACAAATGAATAATACAAAGTTTTTTTTTATCTAAAAGCAAAATTATCGTTTTTTTCTATGCCTTAGAACCGGTAGGCTGATTCTTAGCGGAAACAACATATCACCTCAACCTCAGTTGAGCTTCAAATATTGCTACAAACCGTTGCATCAATACTAATATATATAAAATCATTAAAAACTCCAAAAAACGTAAGTTAGGACAGCTGAATATCTAAAGAATAAATTTTCTAAAATTTCAAAAAAGGAGTTAGACAAATGAATATCAAAAGATCAAACATTCAGAAATCTGAGGATTTTTTTTTCATATTTCTATTTAGACACGAGTAAAAATAATTACAGTTACAATTCGACAATCTCGTTTATGGAAGTTGCCGAACGATATGTAAAAAAAGATAGTTATAAAAGTGAACGTTCAAAGTTGTTTTTAATCCGTTTTTAATACGATGCCATTATCTTTGCTTTTATGTGGCTTAGAAAAGATAAAGTATTCTTGGCATAATTTTTTTAGTTTTTATAAATTTTTTTTTATAATTTTTTTTTAGTTATAATTTTTTTTTGAAAAAAAATTCTGATTTTTTCACCTTCCTAAAATTTTCTGTGAGTTTCTGTTTGTTCTGTTTTTTTACTCAGATGAAAACTGTGTATATTGGCTTAAACATTTGAACCCACGGCCAGGTCACAAAATTCATTTCTCCCACGGCCCAATCGTGGGTACAAATATTTACTTTAAGTATTAATCCGTGCAATTTCAATGCCTTTATTTATTTTACCGACAGAAAAGACCGGCAGATGGAAAACTCAAAAATTGGTTTTCTTTGAAAAAAAAAGTTCATGAAATATTCCAAAGTTGATTTATTTTCGAATCATATTTTCTCTCTATTTAAACATATTTAGACAATTTTCTGAAACTTGAAAGAAAAAAGCTAGCAGACAAGAGAAAAGTTTAATGCCCGTGCCACATCATAGTTACATCTATCGATAAAGAGAGCCAAATATCATGAATTACAAGGCAATTTCCTTGACTTTAGCGTCATACTTGTATTTAAAAAGCAAAAAATTAAAATTACAAGAAATTAGTTAAAAGAGTTTGCTCCAGCCGTAATTTGTGTCCAACTGTTGTCTACTAATACTAAGTTTTCTTAACTTTTGTCAGATTCCTGTCCCAGATAGAAAAACCGCTGTTCTAAGTTTCCATTTTCTAGTCTTAAAAAATATGCCTTAAACCTTGACTCTAATTGGTCAGTCAAGATATTTATGCTTGAAAGTTGAAGAATGTTCAACTCAAGAAATTACGAACGGCGAACGTAATTGGCACTGTAGTCGCGCGTAATTTTGATTTTACCGACAAGTGTGACTATAATTTGGCACGGGCACAACCTTTGCAGAAGAGAAAACAGGAGAAAAAAGGAAGGAAAAGGAAAAAAAGGAATCTTACCTCAATCCCAGTAGGCCCCAGGGCAGTTTGTATATTTTGCGTTAGTCGGAATGGCACTACCTCAGGTACGCGAAGCTGCAAACCCTTCTCAAAGCAAACATTATAATCAATATGAACGACCTAAAACATACAAAAATAACGGATGAATAAAGTAATTTTGGGACTAGCTATAAAAAAGACAAGTTGCATGTAATGATTAAAAAAAAACACACATTTAAGGTTTTTATTAGGGGGGGGGGATGTATGGGGGAATTTAACAGAAAATTTACTTAACGGGTCATTCCCTTTCAGGGCATCCTCCTTCCCCATGGACAATTTTCTTCTGGCAAAGTTCCCTGGAGGACAATTTCCCTTCAGAAAGAACCCCTGAAAACTTCCCTACATATATAGAATTAAGTTGCCAACGAGAAAATATTCTACTTTTACAGCCAAAAATAAAGTATACCAAAAAAAATGAGACCAAAAACATACAAAAAGCGGAAGAAATGTTAATATTCAGACGAAATACTACTTTTCAGGCATTTTTTTAAATACCTACTCCCTCTTCTGAAGAATTTCCTTTCCAGGCTCATTCACCAGAAAATGACAAAAAAAACAAACCGACAAGAAAAACAAAAACAAAAGACAAACAAATAAATAAAACTCGCATCTTAAAATGTATCCCGGATGTGGAGTCGAAATATTCGGAATTTTTATTAATTAATGTTTAGCTGTTGTTATTTAAATCAAACCGTTTTTCTCTTATAAATTCTCGTAAAAGGAAAAACAGTGTGGCCTAAGAAATTATCTAGCAGAAAATAATTTATGCGGTTCAGGGGTATAAGGGATACAGCCCTTACCCATGAAAAACCGGGAGGGGGAGAATCTGAAAATACGACAAAAATTATGTTGTTTGCCAAGGTATTCTCTTTGCCGGAGCATATTTTCTACGTAGTTCTCTTCTCTAGTAGGTCAAGCCTAGGTCATCGATAGTTTCCAGAGTTCTAATTTACAAATTTTTCTAACATTCAAATACAACATGAAGCGTTACTTACAAATAAAAAATTCAACTTTAGACACACACCCCTAACCAGAAATACTTTTGAATTTTTTTTAACTTGGCTGGAACACAACAATTTCTGTCACGGGGAGGTAGGCTCTCTTAATGGTGGGGCCAAACTCGTCGATCCTTTTTTTTCAATTCTAGGGCAATACATACGGACAATCCAATGAGTAAATATACGTCTCTATCCAAAATGCATAATAGATCATAATTTTTTTCCGAAAAAATAGTTGGTTTCTGACCAGTGTTGCCAGTTGCTTGGTCTAAAGTTGCGCCGTCTAAAAGTGAAAATGCGCCGAAAGATCCATTTTCTCTCGTGGGAATGCGCCGACTAAACCCTCAGAAAATGCGCCCAAAGATCCACTTTTCCCGTGGGAATGCGCCGACTGAACCCTCCGAAAATGCGCCGACAGATCCATTTCCCCCGTGGGAATGCCCCAACTGAACCCTCAGAAAATGCGCCGATTTGATGCACCCCCTCTGGCCACTCTGTTTGACTTCAGGCTGTTTATGTGGATAATGCTATTTTTATACTATTATCATCATAAATTTCTCCTTTTGGCCTATTACTGTAATAAAAGTTCAATCTAATGAATACGGAACCCAATATTTGTCATTGCCTTCCAGCCTAATTTTAGGATTGATTTAGCTCCCAAGCTTTAACGACCGCCCCTTCTATGCGAAGTTGCCAGAGAAAAAAGTAAATTTTTTGGTTCATCAAAAATAAAAGGCTAAATTTCAGAGGATCAAGCGTAGATAAGTAGCTTTTGAACATTTAGCATCCCTTGTTCACAAGAATTCCTATATTTTACCGAACTTAGTTTAACATTAGGCCATAATGGTTAGTTTTACACTATATATATATATAAAAAAAAAAAAAAAAAAAAAAAAGTTTTAGCTTCGTACAAAGAAAGGAGACTTTCCAAACTTTTTCAGAAGCATGAGACACCCCCTTCCTGAAGGCGTAGCTTCATACTGCGAAAAACTGTTAAGTAGGTGGCAGTCAACTCATATATCGTTTGTGTTAGAGGTAAATATTCTTATTTTACTTTCAATTTTATAAAATTTAATATATGAAGTCTCAAATCGAATGTAAATGAACTTACAATTTTATAAATTTACAAATAGTTTTCATATAACATATGAGAGGGTTGATTTTTCTTTTCAGCCTTCAACTGGCTATGGCAAGATGGGCGAATGTAAAGATATTATTTCATTGCTAAAAATGATAGGCAGTCAAGGGTCATTCTTATGCATAATCACATTGATGACTGAGGTATCTGTACAGGCTTTATATATATGTGAACCGACTCTGCCACACCCTCTTCATTTTGCCACCACCAGCGATTTGAAAGGAGTTGTGTCAGTTTCTTTGAGTTCCAAGTCCAGCAATGCCTTTGAAAGCACTGCCTTTTCGCCAAGGCACTTCTTTCATTCATAGAAAAGATAAAAATAACCCGACGTTAAGTCGAAAATATATGGTAACTTGACTAAGAACTTCACTGGGAAGTTACCCCGGGTATATCCAGAGCTCCAATATCCTATATCCAAGATCTACCCGGATATATGATATACCCTCAGATATACCCGGGTAGAAATATCTGGTAAATGGGGAGCGTTGGCGAATGCAAAAAAAAATAGATACACAAAAATTCTACAAATAAACCCAAAAATTCAAACGAGTGTTCGACAACTGAAAGACTACTTCGACAAAAAAGGTATAGTGTTTGTGAAGTTAGTGCAGTCGGTAACTTCGACAAAAAGGTATAGTGTTTGTGAAGGTAGTGCAGTCGGTAACATCTATTACTACAGATTCATACTATGTAATTTTTTTGATGTTATACCTAAACCAAATTAAAGTTCAAACGGGAATAACTCCTTTTATTAGACAGTGAAAAAAAGATACAAAAAATCTGGATATTTCGACCACTGGTGTATGTGGTTGAAACTTTTTTTTTGTATCTGTTTTCAATGTCTAACAAATGGACATCTCTCCATATTTAGGAACTCCATAAAGGAACTCTTATTTGATTATAATTTTTTCAAAGCATATATATTTTTCAAAAAAAAAGTATTAAAAAGAGAGGAAGAGCCATGTTGACTTCAGGAATTGTTTTGATACCCCTCCTCATACAGTATGAGGAGGAAAAATGCCCCTCCTTATGTTGACAAAAACTTATACAAAGACATTACGAAAAAATTACCAATTTTTCCTCAGTTTCACACAAATATTTGATATTTGAATGCAAGATCTCAAAAATTCTTCTTCTCAAAAATTACTTTCTTCTTTAAAAATTACTAATTACTTTTATTTGTGGCATATGCTATATTGTATGACCAGTAAACGATCGTAAGGCGAATTTATAATGAGAAATATAACTTTTTAATGCACTAAGAAGTAAAACTTTAAACCAAAAAATTAAAATTTTATCCAGAAACATCATAAGGAAGGAAACGAAGAATTTGACACCACCCTCCGAATGGACATTTTTTTTTAAGTAACAAAAAAAGGAATATCCAAATCAATATGACAAAAGGATCCTTCACAATTATCTTTGCCCTCACCTGGAAACACTTTACAGCCTTGACCTTCATATTTAACCGATTATATAATTCAAATGTGCAAAGGACAGGAATTAGAACGGGGGAGGGAATACTTTTATGCTTAGACAGACACCTCAAGAAAAATTTGCAGGGGGGGGGGGCAAACTCCCAGTCCATAGATGCGAAAGCAATAAGTTATAGTATTTTAAGTGTCATTTTATGTAGCAATATTTTCATTAAATGAAAATGGCGTGGTTTTAAATAAATCAACCGAGGAACAAAGGCAGGTAAATATGCAGAGACCAAAGTCTCGGAACGGAGTTTTTTAATGTTTACTTTTTTCTCTTGGGGAGGGCTAATGTCCATCATTTCCTCCTTTAGCAAAATTCATGTACTCAGAATTCCAGCACGATGATATGGAAGATATTCCTTCAGCAAATTTAGGGAGGTCTCAAAAATTTATGTTTGGATAAACTACCAGGCTTTAGGCCAAGTCTAATTATTTTCTTCGAAAATACAGAAGACATTCCTTCAGCATATTTAGGGAGGTCTCAAAAATTCAAGTTTCGACAATTACCAGGCTTTAGGCCAAGTCTAATTATTTCCTTCAGAAATACAGAAGACATTCCTTCAGCAAATTTAGGGAGGTCTCAAAAATTCATGTTTGGATAAACTACCAGGCTTTAGGCCAAATCTAATTATTTTCTTCGAAAATACAGAAGACATTCCTTCAGCAAATTTAGGGAGGTCTCAAAAATTCATGTTTGGATAATTACCAGGCTTTAGGCCAAGTCTAATCATTTCCTTCAGAAATACAGAAGACATTCCTTCATCAAATTTAGGGAGGTCTCAAAAATTCATGTTTGGATAATTACCAGGCTTTAGGCCAAGTCTAATTATTTCCTTCAGAAATACATAAGATATTCCTTCAGCAAATTTAGGCTATATGGTGGTGGCTTAAATATGGTGGCTCTGAGGTTAGAAATAAGTTATTGAAGATTATGAATATGATTTTTGAAAAAGGGGAAGTACCTAACGATTTTAGGAAAACGTTAATTAAGCCACTTTATAAGAAAGGTGATAAAAGTGAGTGTGGTAATTATCTGGGCATTAGTCTGGTCTCTGTAGGTAGCAAATTGCTTAGGAATATGATACTTTTTAGACTGAGAGATGCCTTAGACAAAGTTTTAAGAAAAGAGCAGTGCGGTTTTAGAAAAGGTAGAGGATGTGTTGACCAAATTTTCACTCTTAGGCTAATAATTGAGAAGTGCCTAAGTTTTCAAGCACCTTTGGTCCTCAGTTTTATAGATTATATGCAAGCGTTCGATTCTGTTGATAGAGGAGCTTTAGTAGAGGTTTTATCCTTGTATGGTATACCAGACAAATACATTAAAGTGATTAGTGCTATGTACGAGAATAACACCGCTGCGGTTAAGGTAGGAAATGAGGTTAGCAGCTGGTTTTGCATTAAATAAGGAGTTAAGCAAGATTGTGGTCTACCTACCTTTACATGGATTATTCAGAAGGAATTTGTCTTAAGAAGCACAGTAAAGGCAATGGGAGACCACAGAATCAAATGGGGAGGAAAAAGTCTCCTGGACTTGGATTATGCTGATGATTTAAGCATCCTAGATGAAAGTGTGAGCAAAATGAATGAAGTTTTAGAGGTTTTGCAAGTTCAGGGTGCTAGTATTGGTTTGAAAATTAATGTTAGGAAGAAAATTAATGTTAGGGTGTTAGGGAGTTCAGGGTGCTAGTATTGGTTTGAAAATTAATGTTAGGAAGACAGTATGTAAAAGAGAAAATAACGCCATTACTGCACACTGACTCTCACAAATGGCACTCCTCGGTCAAAACCCTTGCAGGGAAATCAACGCCAAAGGACCTGAGACTACTCAAAGATGACGGCACACTGACATCAGCTACTGAAGTGAACAATTTTTTCTCCGGCATATGCACCACATACCCATCAATCACAAATTCTGAAATTGAGAGTATCATTGCAGACACCGAGACTGATGAGATATGTGAAGTATCTAAATATGCCGTCATTAAGGAACTTCAGAAACTGAAAGTAAATTGTGTGTCTTACCCTGGTGAACTCCCTGTCAAGTTGTTACGTGAGTTCTCCATTTTTCTCGCAAAGCCACTCAGCTCTATTATTAACCAGTGTTTTCGCGAACAAGTGTTCCCCAGTGTTTGGAAGAGAGCTTATATGCGCGTCATTCCAAAAGTGAAAAACCCAAAATCTTGCGACCAACTCTGCCCAATTTCGATAGTTCCGAATCTCTCTAAGGTAGCGGAATCATTTATATATCGTGAACTTATGTCACAAGTCCAGGGCTCTCTTGATCCATACCAATACGGGTGCTTGAAAGGTAGTAGTACAACTGTTTATCTTGTGCGTCTGTATCACCTTATTGTTGAATGGCTTGACCAAGGGGGCACACTTGTAGATCTCCTCCTAGCCGACTATAGAAAAGCATTTGACTTGATACTCCATTATACTGCCGTAAACAATCTGAAGGTTATGGGAGCTTGCAGACATATTCTCTTATTAATAATAGATTTCTTACGTAACAGACTACAGACTGTATATGGTCTCTACCCAGGTGATACTGATTGGGAATGGTCTGAGCTTACGTGTGGTGCCCCACAAGGAACTAAACTTGCTGCCTTGTTGTTCTTGGCAGTGATCAACTTCATCCTTGCTGATTTTGACGAACGGTTCAAATTCTTAGATGACCTTTCCACCCTCTTAAAATACCTCATTGTGAAGTCTCAAACCGTTCCCCAGTTCAGTGAATCATTTATCGACAACTTTAGAGACCAGTGTTCTGAAAACAGCCTCCGAATCAACGTAAACGAAAACCAAAATTCTTCGATTTAACCCTCTCAAAAAGGATTTTCAGTGCCCCCCTCCACCATACCAAAGTTTATCGTCGGCAGTTATTCTCGGTGTTACGTTCAACGTTGACTGTTCGTTTAGCCTCCACGTCCAAGAGGTAGTGAAAAAGGCGAACTGTGCCATGCATACCCTTTTACTGAAGCGAAGATTTGGTTTTTCAGTGCCGCAATTGAAAACAGCCTACCTGACATATATTTGCCCAATATTAGAGTATGCGTGCCCTGTATGGGGTCCACAGGTTCAGAACACTGCCTATATGAGCGAAGTACTCGAATCAGTCCAGAAAAGAGCGGTGAAGGCCATACTGTCTGATCAGTACACCGATTACGAATCAGCACTGTCTCAACTAAATTTGCCGTCACTCCACGACCGCCGTTTTCAACTTATCTGTAAATTTGGCCAGTTTCTTCTGACAAGTGATAAACACAGAAATATATTACCCTCAATGCTCACAAAAAAAGTAACTACAAGATCAAAAGCAACAAAGCTAGCCCAGCCCAAGTGTCGCACAAACCACTTCAGCAATTCGTTTGTGCCTTTTTATGTTTCTGTCTACAATAAGTGACATGTGTATTAATTTTTTGTGTCTTTGTTTACTTTGTAAATAATAGCGCGATTTAGTCGGGATTTAAACCCTGACTACGAAAGCTTTTATGTTAATAAATGATTCTGATTCTAAGTCACTAAGGCTAGGAATAAGTGAAGATGAAAAGGTGACGTTGGGTAATAAAAAGATTGATCAGGTGGGCACCTTCACTTATCTTGGTAGTATTATTAGTAATGATGGTGGGAGCAGTGAAGATGTTAAAAGTCAAATAGCCAAGGCTCAGGGTGTTTTTTCACAGTTAAAAAAAGTCTGGAAGAATAGGAAGATAAGTCTGCAACCTAAGATTATAATATTAGAAGCTACAGTGATGACAGTGGTCAAATACGGCTCTGGAGTATGGACGCTCCGAAAAGCGGATGAAGATTTGCTACATGTTTTCCAGAGAAATTGTTCTGGGTACCCGGCTGACTGACCGTATTTCAAACATTAGGCTATACGAAAAATGTGGTTCAATACCGCTTTCTAGGTCTAGAATGAAAGAAAGGTTGAGGTGGTTAGGGCATGTTGTGCGGATGAAGGATGACAGATTGCCGAAAATTGTTCTTTTCGACCAACCATCTAGAGCTAAACGAAAAGCAGGTCGCCTCCGTCCGGAGTGGGAGGACGTCATAAAGAAAGATTTAAAGGAAATGGGAACTTCGTGGGCGGGTGTAAAAAGGGAGGCTTTGAATAGATTGGGGTGGATGAGGAGCGTGCGTAGCTGTGTTGGCATCAGGCGGCTTGGTGCTGCGATGAGTTGTTAGTAGTAGTAGTAGTAAATTTAGGGAGGTCTCAAAAATTCATGTTTGGATAAACTACCAGGCTTTAGGCCAAATCTAATTATTTTCTTCGAAAATACAGAAGACATTCCTTCAGCAAATTTAGGGAGGTCTCAAAAATTCAGGTTTGGATAATTACCAGGCTTTAGGCCAAGTCTAATTATTTCCTTCAGAAATACATAAGATATTCCTTCAGCAAATTTAGGGAGGTCTCAAAAATTCATATTTGGATAATTACCAGGCTTTAGGCCAAGTCTAATTATTTCCTTCAGAAATACATAAGATATCCCTTCAGCAAATTTAGGGAGGTCTCAAAAATTCATGTTTGGATAAAAAACCAGGCTTTAGGCCAAGTCTAATTATTTCCTTCAGAAATACATAAGATATTCCTTCAACAAATTTAGGGAGGTCTCAAAAATTCACGTTTCGATAATTACCAGGCTTTAGGCCAAGTCTAATCATTTCCTTCAGAAATACAGAAGACATTCCTTCATCAAATTTAGGGAGGTCTCAAAAATTCATGTTTGGATAATTACCAGGCTTTAGGCCAAGTCTAATTATTTCCTTCAGAAATACATAAGATATTCCTTCAGCAAATTTAGGGAGGTCTCAAAAATTCATGTTTGGATAAACTACCAGGCTTTAGGCCAAGTCTAATTATTTTCTTCGAAAATACAGAAGACATTCCTTCAACAAATTTAGGGAGGTCTAAAAAATTCAAGTTTTGATAAACTACCAGGCTTTAGGTCAAGTCTAATTATTTCCTTCAGAAATACATAAGATATTCCTTCATCAAATTTAGGGAGGTCTCAAAAATTCATGTTTGGATAAACTACCAGGCTTTAGGCCAAGTCTAATTATTTTCTTCAGAAATACAGAAGATATTACTTCAGCAAATTTAGGGAGGTCTCAAAAATTCATGTTTGGATAATTACCAGGCTTTAGGCCAAGTCTAATTATTTCCTTCAGAAATACATAAGATATTCCTTCAGCAAATTTAGGGAGGTCTCAAAAATTCATGTTTGGATAAACTACCAGGCTTTAGGCCAAGTCTAATTATTTTCTTCAGAAATACATAAGATATTACTTCAGCAAATTTAGGGAGGTCTCAAAAATTCATGTTTGGATAAACTACCAGGCTTTAGGCCAAGTCTAATTATTTCCTTCGAAAATACAGAAGACATTCCTTCAGCAAATTTAGGGAGGTCTCAAAAATTCATGTTTGGATAAACTACCAGGCTTTAGGTCAAGTCTAATTGTTTACTTCAGAAATACAGAAGACATTCCTTCATCAAATGTAGGGAGGTCTCAAAAATTAATGTTTGTATAAACTACCAGGCTTTAGGCCAAGTCTAATTATTTCCTTCAGAAATACAGAAGATATTCCTTCAGCAAATTTAGTGAGGTCTCAAAAATTCATGTTTGGATAAACTACCAGGCTTTAGGCCAAGTCTAATTATTTCCTTCAGAAATACAGAAAATATTCCTTCAGCAAATTTAGAGAGGTCTCAAAATTCATGTTTGGATAATTACCAGGCTTTAGGCCAAGTCTAATTATTTCCTTCAGAAATACATAAGATATTCCTTCAGCAAATTTAGGGAGGTCTCAAAAATTCATGTTTGGATAAACTACCAGGCTTTAGGCCAAGTCTAATTATTTACTTCAGAAATACAGAAGATATTCCTTCAGCAAATTTAGGGAGGTCTCAAAAATTCATGTTTGGATAAACTACCAGGCTTTAGGCCAAGTCTAATTATTTCCTTCGAAAATACAGAAGAAATTCATTCAGCAAATTTAGGGAGGTCTCAAAAATTCATGTTTGGATAATTACCAGGCTTTAGGTCAAGTCTAATTGTTTCCTTCAGAAATACATAGGATATTCCTTCAGCAAATTTAGGGAGGTCTCAAAAATTCATGTTTGTATAAACTACCAGGCTTTAGGCCAAGTCTAATTATTTCCTTCAGAAATACAGAAGATATTCTTTCAGCAAACTTGGGGAGGTCTCAAAAATTCATGTTTGGATAATTACCAGGCTTTAGGCCAAGTCTAATTATTTCCTTCAGAAATACATAAGATATTCCTTCAGCAAATTTAGGGAGGTCTCAAAAATTCATGTTTGGATAAACTACCAGGCTTTAGGCCAAATCTAATTATTTCCTTCAGAAATACATAAGATATTCCTTCATCAAATTTAGGGAGGTCTCAAAAATTCATGTTTGGATAATTACCAGGCTTTAGGCCAAGTCTAATTATTTCCTTCAGAAATACATAAGATATTCCTTCAGCAAATTTAGGGAGGTCTCAAAAATTCATGTTTGGATAAACTACCAGGCTTTAGGCCAAGTCTAATTATTTCCTTCAGAAATACAGAAGATATTACTTCAGCAAATTTAGGGAGGTCTCAAAAATTCATGTTTGGATAAACTACCAGGCTTTAGGCCAAATCTAATTATTTCCTTCAGAAATACAGAAGATATTCCTTCAGCAAATTTAGGGAGGTCTAAAAAATTCATGTTTGGATAATTACCAGGCTTTAGGCCAAGTCTAATTATTTCCTTCAGAAATACATAAGATATTCCTTCAGCAAATTTAGGGAGGTCTCAAAAATTCATGTTTGGATAAACTACCAGGCTTTAGGCCAAGTCTAATTATTTCCTTCTAAAATACAGAAGAGATTCCTTCAGCAAATTTAGGGAGGTCTCAAAAATTCAAGTTTGGATAAACTACCAGGCTTTAGGTCAAGTCTAATTATTTCCTTCAGAAATACATAAGATATTCCTTCCGAAAGACTGAAGCAAGAAAGACTTCCGAAAGATATTCCTTCAGAAAGACAGGAGATATTCCTTCAGACTATTCAGGGAGCTCTTCAAAAATTCCTATTTGGATAAATGACCAGCCTTTGGCTCTAATCCAATTTATTCCATAAGCAAGTTGACTTCCTTCATTGCGGATACAAAATGAAATCAAATAAATTTACAGCACTTCACCAACTAATGGAATAATAATCTACCAAGAACTACGGACCACGTGACAATGTGAACCACAGACCACGTGACAATGTGAATCACGGACCACGTGACAATGTGAACCACGGACCACGTAGCAATGTGAACCACGTGACAAGGTGAACCATGGACAACGTGACAATGTGAACCATGGACCACGTGACAATGTGAACCATGGACCACGTGACAATGTGAACCACGGACCACGTGACAATGTGAACCACGGACAACGTGATAGCGTGAACCATGGACCATGTGAACCACGGACCACGTGACAATGTGAACCACGGACCATGTGACAATGTGAACCACGGGTCACGTGACAATGCGAACTACGGACAACTTACGAATTATAATAAGTTTGTGTTTCAACTAAAAATATTGAGCTTCTAACATTTTTCGGCTTTGCCAAATTTTCTTAAAAACTGGCTTGATTTACATTAGTGACGAACCTTCCAAATTTAGCAAATAGGATCTATACAAAAAATAATAGAAAAGCAGTAAAATGGCAAAAGCAAAAAAAATCCAAAAAACACAAAAAGCTGTAAAGAACACCGCTCCTTTGTGAAAAATTTAACAAATTTCAAAATGAGGTAAACTTCAATGAAAACCACAGTAAGCATTTGAAGGAAATTGCATCATATGTCACTTTGATGGAGGGGATGGTGTTTCTGAGGCCTGCGAGACCATTATCCTATAACTATAAGATCTAAATTAATTGCAATCACATACCTCTCCCGTGGAAAGATTCACAAGTATGTTGTCTAAATGCCTATCACCAAGACCTATGACGTGACCAATCATGGACATGACTGCTGTGTAACGTGAAAAATTTTGTGTAGAACGCCACCAGTCACGAGATGATGGGCTGTTACACCAAATTTCCCTGAAACGAATAAGAGGCGTGAAAAAACGTTGTATAATATAACAATATTATATTATGATATAATATAATAGCATATTTTGTTATAATACAATATAAATATATATTTTATTATAATATAAATAATATAGTATATATAATATGTATAATATATAACATAATATACTATATTATAATAATTATAGCAGTAGATGATAATTTTTAATCATAATGAAATTACTGCAGTAGTATCTAATAAGTAAGCATTTACCCGATACATGCTCGAAAAAAATTACGGCGGGGGGGGGGGGGCACAAGGCGCATTTTATGATAAATATGCATATTCAAACACATATAGTAACAGGGGACGAAGCTTCGTTCGGTGAAAAAAAAGATAGTTTTTTTTAATCTCTTTCCCAAAACAACCATAATTTTATTTTATTGTTGTAGAAAATAAAACAATTAGGGTTATTGGACGTCTGGGTAATTTGTGACGTCATAAATATGAAAAATTTTCTGAAGTCATTGCCTATCTAGATCTTTCTTTCATACCAGAAAATGGCAGTATGCCAATTTTCAGAAAAAAAATATAGGTAAATAAATAAATTATACAATTATAGTTCATTTAATAAAATTTGATATATGCACGTATGAATGTGTGTATGTGTGTATGTACTTGGTTTTGACCCACTACAAAAATCAAAAGTAGAATCACGACAAAAAAAAAACACTTATAAAAGAGCAGTAACTAAATCAAACGAGTTAGGCCAAAGGTCACTAACAGCCACATTATGTGTTCAAAAAGCCACTTATTGCTTTGTTTTTTAAACTATTTTGAAGGAATTTATTATCTTAAAATTTGTATTGCATGCCTTTGGGGGAAGGCGGCTATAAAGGGTGTGGGAGTGGGGCTGGTTGTCGTCCGATCACTCTTGACTCTTAAAAAGAGCACTAAGACTTTCCATTTCCAATCGAATGAGTCCCCTCCAAAGTCTTTACAACCACCCCTTCCGTACGAAGTGGCTCTGAAACTAATAATAATATATTGAGGCCTTGTGGCTTTGTATGCTATAGGCAAAGGCCTTAAAGGCCACTTTAAAGAACAAGTAACTTAGCAGAATCACAACAAAATTATAAAAACAAAGTCCACTATACGTGGACAGATATAGGTTAGGCACCAAGGCCCAGGTTCCCTGTAGAAAAGACACGTCAACATAAACGTCACAAATTGGCGTATTGCCACCGAAGTGCATGTATTGCCACCGAAGATAAATGATTTGTGAGGATCTGGTGCTGACGCGAGAACAACTGTCAGACACAATTGTAGCACAACGGTAAAATCGAAATAGCAGTCGTAAATGTTGGACAAGAGCTGGGCAGTCAGCATTTAGGTGCTTAGTGCTTATACCATCACAATCAGTAGAACTAGACTCAAGCTTCTTTAAAGCTATTGCAATCAAAGATATAGGGGGTTTAGATTGAGGGGGATTTAGTGCTGACGCAAGGACGAATTTTACTCATAACTGTGGCACATAAACACACTCGAAACAGCAGTTGCAAATATTGGACAAGAGCTGAGTAGTCAGCATCTAGGCGCTTAGTGGTTATACCATCACAATCAGTAGAACTAGACTCAAGCTTCTTTAAAGCTATTGCAATCAAAGATATAGGGGGTTTAGATTGAGGGGGATTTAGTGCTGACGCAAGGACGAATTTCACTCATAACTGTGGCACATAAACACACTCGAAACGGCAGTTGCAAATATTGAACAAGAGTAGGGCAGTCAACATTTAGGTGCTTAGTGCTTACAACATCAAAATCAGTAAAATTAGACTCGATTTTCTTTATAGCTATTGCCACTGAATATAAATGATTTGAGAAGATTTAGTGCCGACATGAGGACAATTTTCAGACCCAAATATGGCACATAAAGACACTTGAAACGCAGTCGCAAATATTGGGGGAGAGATAGTAAATTCGCATCTAGGTGCTCAGTGATTATGCTATAAAAATCAATAAAAGCCAATCCGAGCTCCTTTATAACTATTGCCACCGAAGGTTTGGGAGCATCTGCTGCTAACGTAAGGAACGACTTCCGCCCATAACTGTGGCACAAAAACACACTCAAAACAGCAGTCGTAAATGTTGGACAAGAGCTGGGCAGTCAACATTTACCTGCTTAGTACTTATACCATCACTATCAATACAAATGGATTCGAGCTTCTTCATAACTATTGCCGCAGAAGATACGCAGCTTGGGAGGATATGGTGCCGACGTGAGGATAACTTTTATGCCCAATTGTGGCAAATTAACTCATTTGAAACAGCTGTTGCAAATATCGGACAAGAGCTAGACAGTCAACAGATGTGCGTAGTTTTTACATCATCACAACCAGTATAACTAAACTTGATTTTCTTTAACTAAACTTGATTTTCTTGATTTTCTATAACTAAACTTGATTTCTTTATAACTATTGCCGCAGAAGATACGCAGCTTGGGAGGATATGGTGCCGACGTGAAAATAACTTTTATGCCCAATTGTGGCAAATTAACTCATTTGAAACAGCTGTTGCAAATATCGGACAAGAGCTAGACAGTCAACAGATGTGCGTAGTTTTTACATCATCACAACCAGTATAACTAAACTTGATTTTCTTGATTTTCTTGATTTTCTTTAACTAAACTGGATTTTCTTGATTTTCTATAACTAAACTTGATTTCTTTATAACTATTGCCGCAGAAGATACGCAGCTTGGGAAGATATGGTGCCGACGTGAGGATAACTATTATGCCCAATTGTGGCAAATTAACTCATTTGAAACAGCTGTAGCAAATATCGGACAAGAGCTAGACAGTCAACAGATGTGCGTAGTTTTTACATCATCACAACCAGTATAACTAAACTTGATTTTCTTTAACTAAACTTGATTTTCTTGATTTTCTTTAACTAAACTTGATTTTCTATAACTAAACTTGATTTCTTTATAACTATTGCCGCAGAAGATACGCAGCTTGGGAGGATATGGTGCCGACGTGAGGATAACTTTTATGCCCAATTGTGGCAAATTAACTCATTTGAAACAGCTCTTGCAAATATCGGACAAGAGCTAGACAGTCAACAGATGTGCGTAGTTTTTACATCATCACAACCAGTATAACTAAACTTGATTTTCTTTAACTAAACTTGATTTTCTTGATTTTCTTTAACTAAACTTGATTTTCTTGATTTTCTATAACTAAACTTGATTTCTTTATAACTATTGCCGCAGAAGATACGCAGCTTGGGAGGATATGGTGCCGACGTGAGGACAACTTTTATGCCCAATTGTGGCAAATTAACTCATTTGAAACAGCTGTTGCAAATATCGGACAAGAGCTAGACAGTCAACAGATGTGCGTAGTTTTTACATCATCACAACCAGTATAACTAAACTTGATTTTCTTTAACTAAACTTGATTTTCTTGATTTTCTTTAACTAAACTTGATTTTCTTGATTTTCTATAACTAAACTTGATTTCTTTATAACTATTACCGCAGAAGATACGTAGCTTGGGAGGATATGGTGCCGACGTGAGGATAACTTTTATGCCCAATTGTGGCAAATTAACTCATTTGAAACAGCTGTTGCAAATATCGGACAAGAGCTAGACAGTCAACAGATGTGCGTAGTTTTTACATCATCACAACCAGTATAACTAAACTTGATTTTCTTTAACAAAACTTGATTTTCTTGATTTTCTTTAACTAAACTTGATTTTCTTGATTTTCTATAACTAAACTTGATTTCTTTATAACTATTGGCGCAGAAGATACGCAGCTTGGGAAGATATGGTGCCGACGTGAGGATAACTTTTATGCCCAATTGTGGCAAATTAACTCAACAGATGTGCGTAGTTTTTACATCATCACAACCACTATAACTAAACTTGATTTTCTTTAAGGCTATTACCACTAAAGATAAATGAATTGGGAGGAACTGGTAATGGCATAAGAAAAAAGAAAGTGTAGAATAAAAATAAAATTCATAATCTATAATAAATTATATGGTTTAAAGCGCTAAAATTCTATTCAATTTAACCTTGTAAACCATCTATTATTCACAAATGAGGTCAAACTGCACAGCAACAGAGAAATATTACACAAAAAGGAAATAGGGAGAGAGTCTTTATTACTTTAGAGTAGAATTTTAGAATTCAAGGGAATTACCGATTACGCCGATTGCCAATTACGTCGGAATAAACGATTCTTTGAACACATCTTAGGGGGGGGGGATTGAAAAAAATATAAATAAAAGCAATACGATACTGAACTTCATACCTTGCAAATGCAATACTAATTCAATTATTGAAATACTAGCATTGCAACGCTGAACAAAAAATGCTTTTATAGCAAGTAAGTACAGAAGAAGAAGGAAGGAAAATTGAAAAGAACAGTGAAAATCAAACAAATCATTTTTAATAGAAATTTTTCAGAAGGAAAATATAGAAATTTTTCAATTCAACAAAAAAGGCTGTGTTAAATACAATATAATTTAATATAAATTATATATGATAATAGTATAATAATTAGTATAAATTACGTAAAAGGCAGAAATCGGTAAAAGGCAGAATACCGTGAAAGGCAGAAATCGGGTGAAGGTCGACATTCACCGGTGAGTTAAATAAGGATATTTAACAAATATTTGGGTCATACACCAAGCAACTATGTGTTTGTTGACCAGTCAGCTTTGTCAGTCTTATGCAAGGTTTGATGGTAAAGGGTTAGGTTATAAATCTCAGAAATGCTCCACATTTACCATTAGTGCATGGTGATTGTCAACTAACATATCATCGCTTGGTATATGTCGGAAATATTTGTTAAGCATCCTTATTTCGGACTTTCCCCGGTGAATGTCAACATTCGTCAGATTTCGGTATTTCACCGTAACATATATATGTTACCGTGAATGTCTGAAATTTGGATAATGTCGACATTCACCAGTGAATATATGAAATTCCCTTTTCTCAGCTTAGATTCAATTAGCTTTGCGAGCCATTTTTTTCAGTCTTATGCAAGCTATGATGGTAAAAGTTAAAGTTATTTTAGTTTATATTATGTTAGTTTAGGTTAGGTTAAATTTGTTTATAAATATCAGAAATGGGTTGTTGAAAACCAAACCTAATATAATCTAACCTGTCATCATCAAGCCTTGAATTAAACCGAAAAATTTGACTTACAGAGGTGATCCCATCCATTAAGAAAAGAAAAGATACTTTAGACATTAACCAGTGAAATCACGAATATCGAACATTCACGGTAACATATACATAATTTAGACTGTGTATAAGATGCTAAACTAGAAACTATGATGCGATACAATGGATCGGGTAGCAAAACAGTTTCACCGTTTAGCGGAGATCAGATCAGTCAGTTGATTTTTGGACACTCACAAGAGAACACACTTTTTTTAGTTTTTTTTCCTAAAAGCAAGCGACTATGTCTCATAGTAGAGATTGCATATAGTTGATAAATTCCGTTGAACACTAAGAATTGTTATAGGTAGTTAGGTATGCATACCCTATTTGTCTCATTACTCGGGAATCGAAATTCAACCTTCAAAAAATGTTTTTCTATTTTTAGAGGGGGTGAGAGGGTATAAAAATTTGGTGTAAGAGGGCAATCGGTACATTCTAGGTTTTATTTTTTTAAGTCTGTCGTCCGACAGTCTCTTTTGCTAGTCCAAAATACAGAGAATGGCAGGATAAATTTTCAGTGGATATCTTTTAGACTAACTTTGGAAAGGAGAAAATTGAAAAGCCAAAGGACAGAAGAGAAGAAGAGGAAAAAATAACAAGAGAAAAGAAGAAACGAGAGACAAACAAAGGCTTTGGAAAGTAATGCCCGATCTCATACCTAGCCAGAAGGTTGGAAGGTATTTCTTTTTTATGTCTGTCAAAAGGGAAAAGGAGATACAAGGAAGGGGAAAGGGGATTTTTTACACTCGTATGGATACCTTTTGGATTAACCTTAGAAAGGAGAAAATTGAAAAGTCAAAGGACAGAAGAGAAGAAGAGGGAAAAAGAACAAGAGGGAAGAAGAAAATTAAGCAAAAAAAAGCTTTAAAACGCACAAAAATACAATACTCGATCTCCTACCTAGCAAGAAGGTCAGATGGTGTTTCTTTCATGAGCTCAGTTAAGACTTTTACTAAAATCGACAGTGGCCATTCCTTCCTATGTTCTGGCGTAGGACTTATCCCTTCTGGTAATAGAAAAGAGCCCAGTTTGGCGTAAAACAGTTCTGAAGGTCTGTGTACTGTGACAGTACCTACAAATCAAAATGATGCTTTTATTGAAAGAAATTTCTTTTGAAATTTATAGATAGTGCCGGCATTGACTAGAATTGCACCAACCGTGGCGCCGACTTCTTCATACGATGCATATAAGCTGTTCCAACGACATATTAAATAATCTAACTCTTTACTTTTTTCTTCTCTCTACACTTTAATATCAAAATATCTGTACGGAAAATTAGGTCCAATCCCACTTTCTAGGGCTATAATGCGAAAAAGCATGATACGGCTTGGACACGTTTTGTTGATGAAGGATGACAGATTGCCAAAGATTGTCCGTGTCGGCCAACCGTCTAGGGCCAAACGAAAAACAAGTCGTCCCCGAAGGGGGTGGGAAAATGTCGTAAGGAAAGATTTAGGGGAAATGGGAACTTCGTGGGAGGTGTGGAAATGGGAAGTGTCTTTTTTATATAAAGAATTAAAACATTGTTTCAAAATATTTTTTGCTTTTAGTTTGAATTAGTTTGAAATGACTCCACTACCACTACAAAGCATGATATGGCTTGGACACGTTTTGTTGATGAACGATGACAGATTGCCAAAGATTGTCCGTGTCGGCCAACCGTCTAGGGCCAAACGAAAAACATGTCGTCCCCGAAGGGGGTGGGAATATGTCGTAAGGAAAGATTTAGGGGAAATGGGAACTTCGTGGGAGATGTGGCAATGGGAAGTGTCTTTTTTATATAAAGAATTAAAACATTGTTTCAAAATATTTTTTGCTTTTAGTTTGAATTAGTTTGAAATGACTCCACTACCACTACAAAGCATGATATCGCTTGGACACGTTTTGTTGATGAAGGATGACAGATTGCCAAAGATTGTCCGTGTCGGCCAACCGTCTAGGGCCAAACGAAAAACAAGTCGTCCCCGAAGGGGGTGGGAAAATGTCGTAAGGAAAGATTTAGGGGAAATGGGAACTTCGTGGGAGGGTGTAAAGAGAAAGGCTTTGAACAGATTTGGATGGAGGAGGAGCATGGGAAGCTGTGTTGGCCTCAGAATGTTTTGTACTGAAGAGAGTTATAAGTAGTAGTCATAACAGTAGATCAACTCTTTAAAGTACCAAAGACATCAAAATAAAACATTTTTAGGATTATGAAGTTTTTTGGGCAGTACCATACTTTTGTCAGTGTTGTCACGCTGAGCCATAAACATAGATAAGCAAAACTAGTTAGTTGGTAATATCTCTCGTCCGTAAAAATTCAAACATTAACATTCTGCCGGTTCCCAAAGACAACTTCATCTTCAAAGGAAAGCCGTTTGAGTCCATATACTTTTGACTTTTTGCTTATTTTTCACCCACGTCTTTTAAATTTGCTACCATAAAACTGCTACCACAAAAACTGCGGAACTGCATATGCAGATCATCTACATTAAAACTGAATTCACAATTTTCCTAATATTCACGATTTACGCTTAATATTTTAAGCCCCCCCCTTATTGGCAGGGGCGACGATTAGGGGGGAAGGGCAATTGCCCCTTCCCCCTTCCTAGACTTTGAAAAATACGTTCTTATTTCTATTTCATAAAACTTTTCTATTTTATCATGGGTAACAGGTCGTTTTGCCACCCCCCCCCCCCCGTAAATTTTCGTGAATCTACGCCTCTGGTAATTTGTTGTTTAAGATTCCACTCAACCACTTCAAACAAACACATTTGATCTTCACTCTTCTTGGCACTTCAACTTTGCATATTCAGAAGTATTGTTGCTGAAAAAAAAAAAAAAAAAAAAAAAAACAAAAAAAAACACCTCATTTTTTGGAAAGTTTCAAGACGAAATTTTCCAAAAAATTACCTAAACTTTTTTAAACATATTTGGTTATTGAACACTAGACGATTATTATTTGAACAAATTTCACAGCGTCTAAAATAAAATACAGATTCTCCTTATTGAGAAAAACCTAATAAACCAGAAAAATCGATTCAGTAAATTACCTTGTCTGATACATTTGAGCAACTCAAATACCAAATTAAGTTAACCTCGAAATTTTCTTTTTTGTAACTGTAGCGTCAAAGCACTTTTGACATATAGCAAACATCTGTTATGCGAGTAACATCTGTTTGCGAAATTTTGCGAAATAAGTCACAAATTTTGTTAAAGCCACGAAGTAGTTGGTTCTTAAAAAAGCTCATTTTTTATCATATCATCTGGCTTTTTTTTTTAAGAAAGAAAGGTTTTATTCATTAACAATAAACATTTCAACTTTTTCCACGATTCTTATATTGTTTATTAACATTTTATGGTATAATTTTAAATTTTATGTTTATATTTTCATTCCCCACGGAATGGTTCTTGATCTACATATACAGTACGATATTATCTTGTGTATTATTATTTGTGTTCCTCCACCCAGAATTATGATAATTAAGATAATATTCAACGGAAATGTTAACGATAGTTTAGCGTTTCAATGTTTATATCCCTACGCCTAAGATTAATATAATGCACTTGAATATAATATCATATACGCTGTGAATACCAAGTTTCAACTGTTTTTTATCTTAAGTTGTATAGCATCTGGAAGGATGCCATCTACAGTTTTCTACTATATAGTTTAATTTTTGTCGGTGAATCCCCTTATAATATAGAAATGAGTCGCTTCTGTCTATAGACAAATTCAAAGAGTAGCTATCAGACTGCGTTGCCGTTGCAGCCAGACAGGATGTATTACTGTTCTTAAAATATTTTTAAAAAGATAAGAATATAACATGAATAACTATCGTTTTAGTTTTAAGTTTATGACAGCTACATAAACAACCTACGTAAATATCGCTTTAGTTTGGTTTTAGCATTTACTAATTGAAGAAATTTGTTCATTTATTAGAATATTAGAATTTTCCGTAAAAACTGCAAATGATTAAACAACTTTCCAAGTAAATTTTCCCTTAAAAATCCCAAATAATTACCTAAACACTTTAAACACTTGAGCCATTGAAACTAGCCTAGAAATTAACGACATTTAACAAGAAGTTTCCTGAAAAAAGGCAAAAAAATTGGAATATTTTCCCACTAAACCATATACATTTATTTTATAAACATATGTGACTATGTAAGCACCAATTTTTTTTCGCAGAAATTACCAAAAAAAAACTTGAAACATTTTTGGCCGTTGAAAACAAAATATTTATATTTTGGGTAAATACTAAATATTTATCAAATTGGGCTAAATCTATCTAAACTGTTCGTAAATACATTTTTCAGACACCAGAAAATACACCAGACTGGGAAATAGCCCACTATTTGGCACCAGAAGCCACCAAAGGATTCTTGAGATTTTCTTACATATACAATTGGTACACTAAAATCATAAACATAAGGCATACTTTCTTGTTCATGTTATGTTGTTATGATGTTTATGATGTTGTTATGTTATGTTATGATGTTCTTGTTCATGTTGTTTATGTTATGAACTTGAGTGGTTTTTCTTCTTTTTTTTTTTGGTTCGCAAACTACCTTTGAGGCTTACTGCCAGCCTACCCACAATCTTTTTCTTTCTCAAGATGGAAAGCCCAATTTGATTACAAGGAAGTGCCACATTTTGAAATTCAACGCATTTCAAGATTAAAAAAGTATAGTATTACGGCATCGCATACACCCTCCGAGTGATGCGCACACTGGACTTGTACTTCAGGGCAGGGGTTCGAGTCTTGGTGTCACTGATTTGGGAAGGTGCTGAGCGACGTGACCCTGTAAGCTCAGTCAGAGTTAGTCCAGCTCTAAATGATGCCTGGAAAAAACTGATAGAAAAACAAAAGAAGCGTCGGATGATTAAAAATGATTACATAAAGAAAGAAAAACGAGCAAAAATGGGGTTTTTATAGGTCAATTGAAAATACTGAAAAAACAAAGCGAATATTTCGAGAGGACAAACGCCTCTCTTTTTCAGCGCGAAACGAAATAGTAAATACAAAGAAAGGACCGAAGAAGAAAAAAACCACCAAAAACAAACGCGGAAAGTCACTGCGAAAATAACAAAAAAAAAGGAAAAAACCAAAAACTTAAAAGATGAATAGAATTCAATAAAAGCCAAAAATTAAAAGCCTTAAAACGAAATACCTAACAACCATAAAAGCGAGTTATTCGCCAATATCCGCGATTTGCACAAAATCCAAAAAAAAATATGAAATGCCATCGACGGATACTAGCGAACAACTTATTAATAAACTGATTAAAAATGATTAATAAAGAAAAACTAGTTTAATTTAAATAAAGCAATGGAACAAAACAAAAGATTAAAATACTTTAAAAAAATAAAAAGAAGTAATAAAAAATTTATAGTTTTGAAAGAATCTAAAACATGAATTTTATTTATTTGTATTTTTTTTGTTTTTTTGTATTTTTGTATTTTTGTATATTTGTATTTTTTTGTATTTTTTTTGTCCTTTATTTTTGCTTGTGTGTTGTTTGTCTTTTTCTTTAGATGATTTTATTTATATTTTTTTATTTTCTTTTTACTTAATTTTTTTCCGTTGAAAAACGCTCCCGGACGTGGAGTCAAAATATTAGTTTTTTTTATTATTGGAAGTTTTTTTTTCTGTTCCACTGATTCACTTAAATTAAACCCATTTTTCTCTTTTAATTTCTGTAAATGGAAAAGCAGTGTGGTCTGAGAAATTATTTATACTTGGATGATTTGCCTCCAACCATGCCAACCCGACCAAAGCCAGAAAATCAGGAGTTCAGTACCTGCGCCACGTGGACCACTGGTGTGCAAGCAAAGAGGTTTTGTTCCAGTTTTAAGTACTCCCTCCCGACCCCCCAGAAATATTCTTAGTCATCAAAAATATTCAAACACGTTAAAAAAAGCTGATTCAGAAATAGTAATTATCCAGTAATTAGTAATTATAGTAATGTTAATTACTATAAATAGTAATTATCCTAATATCCAGATTACACAGAATAACAACTTGTAATTATTAATATTAAGATTTATATTTTAATATTAATTATATTAATTTATTAATTTATTAATATTAATTATATTAATTAATTATATAATATTATATTTTAATATTAATATTAATATTTATATTAAAATTAATATTTATTAATATTAATATTTTTTTTAATAGTTTCTAAAAAGCGCCTGAATACCTTCAAACATGACGTCAAATCGAAATAAAAAGTACAACACTGGCAGCACTATCAATGAGCCCCCCCCCCTATATTTAAAAAACTACGACCAGTAAATTTTTGTATTAGTAGCAGCGGTATGTCTTATATCTTCTTTTTTTTCACCGATGGTAGCAGGTTACTGAGAAGTCGTAGGGATATTCTTAACGGCCCCTTTGAAAGCTAATGATTTTGATAACGTGCTTTATATAAATTCGTCCTGACAGCACCCCTGCTACAGGACTACCTTTGATGCCATTCTGAAGATTAGAGAAGGCAAGGATACATATAGACACGTCACTGAAATCATCATTATTGAAAACCTTTGATTGGAGGTCTAAAGTCTGCCATGCTGGTTGCAGCAGTAGCTGCAATCTGGTAAAGAGGGAGCTACGCACCAGAGGCGTAACACCTGATACGCATCGATTACAAATCGAACCACTGAAATCACCTTTGCCCCTCCGAAAGAAAGCTCTATATTTTACTTTTTTTTTAACTCTCTGCTGTACTGTGCATAAATTATTTCTCAGACCATACTGCCTTTCCTTCAGGGGCAGATCCAGGATTTTTTTAGGAGGGGGGGGTCGATTTTTTTTTGGGGGGGGGGGGTCCAGGATTTTTTTAGGGGAGGTTGGAAACATTTCATTGGAGGTCTATAGTCTCCCATAATAGTTGCGGTAGAGAATGATTCACGGCCCAAATATTTATTAAAAAATTACTGATATAAAAAAAGAAAAAAAACTTGGATTTTTAGGTGACAATTCTCCAAAGAGAATTTGAGAAAATTATTTATTATATACCTATTACTATTCACTTTGTTATTATTATTAATTATATACGTTATTTATGTTTTTACATTATTTATCTGGGAAATTATTTTTTGTCTGCATGACGTATCTAAAAATATTCTATTAAAATACAATCACGACTCAAAATACCTGGATTAGACCCAGTCTTTGACTGAGTTGCAGCTGCTTCCCTCTGCTGCCATCTTTTGTAGAGTCCAAAGAGAGGAGTAACATCTGGCACCCATTGGATCAATCCTGAACGGGCACCTAGAGGCACCACTGCATAATGTCTTGCACGATATTCAGCTGGGTTTGCAAATTTTACCTATAAATATAGTGTTGTAAAATCACCGTAAAAGCAAAAATAGGCAAGTAAAATTTGGTAAAATAAGGTAAATTTGGTAAAATAAGGTAAAAATGGTAAAAATAAGGTAAAATTGGTAAAAATAAGGTAAAATTGGTAAAATAAGGTGCAATTGGTAAAATAAGGTAAAATTGGTAAAAATAAGGTAAAATTGGTAAAAATAAGGTAAAATTCGTAAAATAAGGTGAAATTGGTAAAATAAGGTAAAATTGGTAAAATAAGGTAAAATTGGTAAAATAAGATACTCCCAGGAAATATAGGGTAAAATTGCAGTAGTTACAAGACCAGTTGAGTACTTTTTAAGCGTCACTTACAGCTTTTAATGAAATTTCTTTAATGATTCTGATTTTTCCTGGGCTTAGTAATGCCCCTTCATCTAGAATTTCATCAATTTAATTCACTGTCTAGTTTATCCCTTAGGTAATCTTGTGCCTAGGGTAATAACTCAGCAATTGGACCGTGCCTGATTTTGGAAATCCATTTTGTTTAAAAAAAAAAAAGAAGCTGGGTTTGCAAATTTTACCTGCAAATGTAAATGCTATTACTAAAGGATTACAGAAAAGCGATAAGAGAGGGAACTTAGGATCTTAGGACCTTAGAACTTAGGGAACTTAGGACCAGTGATAAGAGGAAAGTAGATGGCGTTTCCCTTCTGAGATGTCCTAAAAATCCCTAGAGTTGAAATGTAGGCTAATATTTCTCTTTTTTTTCTTTTTTTTTCAATTCGCTTTTAATTCACAAATTAATGCAAATTTTCTAAACAAAATTGAACAACTGCCAACTGATCATTCAAATTTTCATTTTGCTCACCACCTCTCCAAAAACTGTTGACAGTTCTTTCAAAATTCTAAGAAACAACATAATAATGCTATAAATTTTTCCCAGGGAGGGGAATATGGATTGGTTCTGATGGTAATAATTCCTTCACCCATGTATGCAGGTGCTCAATTAAAGTAATTTTTCAAACCGTCCACAACACTTAAACACTATTAAGGTTTTTTTTTAATATTTCAAAGAAGAGGTGACCCCTCTTCAAAGAGGAGGGGTCTGCGAGGCATTATTCACGAGAAAATCCCCTCCCCCTCCCTGGTCCTATCTTTTTCCAAATATTAGATGAATTATCCTTTATTTTACTAAATTTATAAATAGATAAGAGATTTTATAAAACCGTGTTCCAAAAGTAGCAGCTACCTAAAATATAGTCCTTAAATACAGTCCCACTTTACATTGTTAGTACTTATTTAACCGGCTTCAGTTAGCCCTGCTTCACCCAAATAATGACAAATAACCCAACACTGCTAGGTCTCGTTTTGTTTTTAGGCGTGTGGGTGTTTCGGTATGGAACAGTCTTCCGGAAAGCACTAGGATGGCTGAGAGTGTGTCCTCTTTTAAAAATAGGTTAAAGAATTTCTTAATGAATGGGGATGGCTGAGGGGGGGGCTGTATTCTGTCTTGTGTAAGGATTGGTTTGCGGTTCCCATGAGGTTTATTGCTTATTTATTTATATGATTGCATCATTATTATTATCATTTTTTTCTTCCATTATATATGTAAGTTTTTTTTAATATATATATATATATATATATATATATATATATATATATATATATATATATATATATATATATATATATATATATATATATATATATATATATATATATATATATATATATATATATATATATATATATATATATATATATATATATATATATATATATATATATATATATATATATATATATATATATATATATATATATATATATATATATATATATATATATATATATATATATATATATATATATATATATATATATATATATATATATATATATATATATATATATATATATATGTATATATATATATATATATTGAAAAAAACTTTCAAGGAATTCATTCCTATTTTAAATTTAATTTTTTTATAATGTGTATATGAGCTTATATACACTTCCACTTTGTACATGCTTATATGGACATACGTACAAAAAAATTTGAATGGGGGAGGGGGGTTGGTTATTACTTATAAATTTTTTCCACCTTGCTTTCTGGCCTTTGTAGAATAGTTGCATTTTTGAATATGGTAGAACATTTATAATTAAGGTATTCAAGGAATATTATGGTTAGACAAAACTCATTTTAATTAGAAAATATCACAGTGTAACGAAGAGGACAGAAACAAGTGAATGATAATCTAAAGTCTGTATAGATTTTCCCGTGGTAGGTCTGTTTGATATGTTTTTTTTGTGAATATTGATATTTAATTAAAATGAATTTTCTCAAAAAAAAAAAAAGTATAACACAGATGGTCCACGAACCCATTTGGAATTAGGTACTGGGATAGTGATTACTGATATACTAGAATGCATCTGGTTACAACGAGGAGATAAAAAGTTATAATCTAGGTGAATTTGCTATGATCTTCCAGGATAAAATGTTTGGAATAGTACAGTCAGCCAGGGGCAGATCCAGGATTTCTAGGGGGGAGGGCGCAAAATAGGTTGATACGATAAACTTGCGTTAGGAGCAAGTCTAATTAACGTAAAATTGTGTTAATTAAGTAAATTACACTACTTCAGACAACGCAAGGGGGGGGGGCCAACCCCTCTTCTGGATCCGCCACTGCGGTCAGCTGTAAGACTGATGCAAACAGAAAGTGGAGAACAGAAGGTGGAGAAGGAGAACAAAACATAAGGTGGAGATATATGCATCTTAACTGACAAACAAAAACGATATGCTGTTGGATAGAACATATCGTTTCTGATAGAACATATTTGGATAGAACATATCGAAAAGATTTTATACACTAATATCCAACAGAAATCGAATTACACCGATGTGGGCTGCGGGACACTCTGGAATCACAGATAACGAATTGGCAAATGAAGCAGCATCAGCGAAATACTATGGATTGGAATTTTTCATTCCCCGTGGTTGCCTGACACCTGACACCCACACCGTCGTTCCATAATCCATTCAGCCCACAATCATTCAGTATTCTCTTTATTACATTTAGCTACTAGGCACTCTTATTCTCATGTAGACGATCTAGTTACGGTACTTTTATTAGTGTATATTACCCTGGAAATCCTATTTTCACAGAAACTTTCTCAAAATACCTTTGAAACCAACTCGAGACTTCGAAACCTACATCTTTACCTAAATCAATTATTAAAAAATTAAAGCTATAATTTGCATTAATTAAAATTCAAAATAATTATATAACTATATTTCAATGTAATTATTTATTAAATAAGTACAAGTAACATAAAAGCATAACCATAATTGCCTTCCAGGAGACTTCGGCTTGTATTTCGGACAATCAGGAATCCTATGTTGCAAAATTTGTCACTGCTTCCAAATTTGTCAAGTACAATGCACTTTGTTTATGGTAGTTTAAATTAATATGTAAGAGATTGCAACAGTGTTAAGTACATATTTCTTTGAAGATACTATGGAAAGTATTTTCATAACGCGGACGGTGAAAGAGAGAAAGACAAATATTTCCTTATTGAACTTTTAGCCAATATTATTTTTTTCGGTCATTTGCTACTTTCACAACAGATAATAAAATAAATATGGAATGATGATTAGCAAAATTACCCTTTTAGTGAAGCCTGACACACTAAAGATGATAAATCTTTTAAAAATACAACAAAAGCAGTTAAGTTTTATCCCTCATAAAGTATTAATTATTATTAATTATAAAGTATTAATTATCTTTGGCAAAAGCTCGTGAAAAAGTGGTCAATTATATAGTGGTCATTAGTGGTCATATAGTGGTCAATTATAAAGTATTAATTATCTTTGGTCAATTACAAGAAATACTTTTAAGAAAAGCTCTATTCATCTAAGTTACTATGTTAGAAAAAAACTTACCTTGGAGCTTGCAAGCATTGTATTTGTGATTTCCAAAATTTGCATAACTCTTTCATCCAAATGAAGGTCTTCCAAGCCTTTGAACAAATATCCATAGCTATAATAGATGATTGATATATATAATTAACAATTAATTAGTATAATTAATTAATAATAGTTTGGTAGTTTTGGCGGTAGAGCCAAAGGATTAACACAATTCGTAGAGAACGGTTTTATCGTGAACTCTGTGTTATTGTGCATATTACTTTTATGTATTATTAATTGATCAAATAATTAATAAATTGTATTAACCAAAAACTGATTACGATAGCTAATAATAACATTAATAATTAAATAACTAATAATAATCAAGTAATTAGAATGTATGAATTAATTATTGATTCGAAGTATAACTAATATTAGTTCATGATTAATTAACTAACTATAACTGTTGAATAATTAAAATTCAGAAAAAATAACAGTGATTAAACTTCACTGTCTTAATTTGAAGTTCTACTCGTTATTATATTTTTGTTTCACTTTGGTTAAAAGTGAAATGTAGTCTGGTCTAAGAAATTATCGACAATTAGTGAATACAAAAGAGTTTTCAAAGAAAAATATAGTGTCACAGCATAAATATATATACGAACAGTAGCGAAATGTCCCATACTCTCCATTAAAGATTTTTGAACTGGTCAATCTAGACCTCTCTTCATGACTCCGCCTCTTCGCACACGCACAATTAAAATGTTTAGCACATTACGACGGGGACGATCTGATCGAATACCAAGTAACAACTGAAACTTTTGCTCTGATATACTGGGAACTTTCCATTCAGCGCGCTATGATGCTTGTCATTTTTGAAGAAACTTTTCGCTAATGTTCGTATTTGGTATATTTATAAATTCTGTGAGTAAGTATGGTCACTAACCCAATCTGCTTATGCAAAAACTAGTTCCTCTTCTTTTTTTCGTCTCTTTTCCTTTCAGCAGTGTTCATATACAAGTCTAGCCAGACTTTGATGCCTAGACTAGCATGTCTGGTCATGCCCTCGGTTAAGCATGAAAATTTAGCCAAACATCCATGCGAAACCACTTTTAAGCGCGGGTAGAGTATAGTGTAAAAGAGGCTTCCTGATTGGTAAGAATTGAAGTTTTATACTCTCGAACAGAATGCTTAGCTGCGACATGTTGCAACACCAATTCTAACTAGACACACATGTGACCACTTCAGAAAAGCGATCGATGAGGAGACTAAATTTATCCACACCTAAACATTCCTTTACGCCCAGTACTACCAAAAACTACATATAGAAGTTATTAAACTAAAAAGCATATCCACGGTTTTAACTATTTTGTAAGATATATATGGTTATGTAAGCTCCCATTTAATCAATTCAAACGATTAGACGTTAAAATCGCAGTGTGTACCGCTGAGTGCGTCATATCTTTACAAGGCAAATGCTTCTTTCTTGAGACCTCTTCCCAAGCATTTGTCATTATACTACTGGACAACACTTGACAGCTAAAATCAGCTTTATAGTCAACCCTGGGTTCTATTGTTCCTATAATCCGCAAGACCATTAACCACGTGCGTTGGGTTATTTCAACACAAAGGTCTTTCGGACAACCCCATATTTTCTAATGTACCGAGGACAATGGAAACAAAATCTGATTATTTTAATCGGCTAAGTAGGAATTCGTACAAACATACATATCTTAAAAAACTAGGAAAAATCGGGAGTATACATTTCGACAGAAAGTGCCTCCATGTAGTTACGCTCTTTTTGGTAGTAGCAAGCACCGTATTCAAACGAAGGCAGAGTCGTCAACAGATCAGAAAAAAAAACACTTAACAGCTAATAAGATGTAGCTTTACTTTGAAGGAATCAAGCTTTGGGAACCAAAGATTTCTAATATTGAAATTCTTAGGAATGAGTCATATTGAACTAATTAGTTTTGGCTCAATTCTGCATAAACAACAAGTAGAAAAATAAGGAATTTTTGATATAAGAGAGTGCAATGCAACTTTAAATGAATATTTCAACCCTATATCCAAGGGCCGTCCTCAGCAAAACAAATGAAAAAAAAAGAATATAAAAGAACTCACATTAAAATACAATCTTTTAAACTAAAATGTTTTCAAAACAGTCCCCGCATCATTACTTCGGGCAAGTTTAACCAGGACAAAAATTTCCCTATTGTTCTACTTGCTGTTTATGAGGGAAATGCAGTGGTGTCTTCGTCGCTATTTATGCTTAATTCTGCGTAGGTTTGAATTCCCACTTGTCACTTTTAAACGTGGTAACATCAACGAAAATGGGGGACTCCCCAAAAACTCGCAGTTTTCAAGTATAGATACACAGGAGATGGATCCGGGGATGATTAAGATGGAAGTTCAAAAATGGAGATAGGGACATGCGGAGAACATGCGGAATGGAGATAGTGATAGATAGTGAATGGAGATGGAGAACATGAAAAATGGAGGTAGTGACATGCGGAGAACATGCGGAATAACGAGCACAATAAAGCGTTCTGAGTATGCGCGGCGGTTACATAGATGTTTGTTGAATAGAAGTATTCCAAATGGTGCATCTACGCATTATCTATATATTTGTGTCTTTTATAAAATGGTTAATTATTTTTATTAAATATATTTATTCACAGAGATGCATGCTGGTCCAGTCTATAAACAGCTTATAATATAAAATCCCATGGAATATATAGAAACATTAAAAGGCCTGAGGAGAAGAAATATATCTAAAATTTAGGCTCCAAAATGATACTTTAAAATGGGTCTTATCAGTAAGAGAGAATTTTATGCCGCTTAGGGGGAGAAGAAAGTATTTAGGGAGGGTTAAGGTACGGAGTTGTCCCTTCTCTTGTCCGATGTGCGGGGAGTCTGAAGATTTAGAACATTTTATGTGTTATTCTGAAGACCTGAAGGTACTTAAAAGGGCAATTTTTGGGAGGGATGTCATGGATAGAAGGTGTTTAGAAAATAAAATAGGAAATGATTGCAAAGTGGATATTATAAATTTGGGAAATTTTGTCAGTGTGGGGATGAGACATAGGGAGGGTTTTCTGTCGTATTGTTATTTTCAAGTGTTTGAACTTATTATTATGTTTATGTGTTTTGTTGTATTTGTATTATCCATGGCCCGTGGGGCTTTTGTGATAAATATATTTATCTATATCTATCTATACTACCAAGGGGGAGCGCTCTACTTCTCAAAAGGGAGTTTTTAGTCACAAACATCTAAAACTCCTAAGTTAGATCCTTCAGATAGATCTTACCCTTCTGTGTGTGAGTAAGGTAATGAACCCTTTACCAATACACTAGAACCATGGCTCAAGACCCAACTATGTTAGACTTTTTAATACTCTTTTGTATTTTCCTATAAAGATTGAATCTTCCTTTTTAGTAAAAAAAAACCTCTAAAACTTAACATACTTAACTTAATCTAGCGTGGGTTAGACCGTTTTACCCTTCTGTGAGTGGATAAGTATTGTAATGGACCTTTTGCCGGTGCATATTACTAACTACTATTACATTTCTAACCGTTTTTTATTGACTCCTTTGTTGAGGTTTTCTTTAGTTTCAGAATTTAATCTATTTCTTGTAGAAATGATTAGCGGCATTTCTGAATGCCATTTACTTGTGTTTTTAAAAAATCTGACAACGCACGTTGGCGGCATTTACCTTAATATGACGTGTTAGATTTAGAGTGGGTATTGAGCATACATGAGCGAACCTGTAATTAACTTTTGTAATCAAGTTAAACATGAACAAAAAATTATCCTTAATATCAGGCGAGTCTCCATACTCCTCAGCACCCACTCTTTACGCTTAAAGTAAAGTAATGTTTGTAATATAATGTAAGTTTCGTACTTTATGTAAAAACCATGCATGACGTTAGCCTTGACGGTGTAAAAAATACACAATGTAATTTCCAGGTATTAAAGGCAACGTACAGCACTTAATTCAGCGTCAATTTGACCTAGCAACGTGAAAAGACCGCTATTTTACATTGCATACCAAAATTTTGCGTACCAAAAACTACACAAATACAATCTGCAAAAACTAGATTAATTGCAATATAATAATAACTTACTTAACCCCATCGCTTCCTTTGAAAATCAATTTCTTTGGACGCGTTTTCGTGGGTAGGACCAAGACAAGGTCGTCAAGTGAGGAAATGGTGACTGTTGTCTGACCTGGTAGAACTATCTTCGTGTTCTTCAGCTCAGCTAGCCTTGGGCTAATGTCCTTCAGCCGCAAATGGGATGCATTTTTCCTTTGTGACCTGGCCTGCAAACTACTCAAAAGTTGTTTAAACGGAGCCCAGGCCATAATGGGGTTCCACACGTCAACAGGGGTTTTCATGCTCTTTAAGCCTTGTTCAATAATTGAGTTGTACTTTTCATGGAACGACTTTTCATGAGGTGTTGAGGGTGGCAAAGAGCTCACTGAGTGAAGTGTTTCAAATACTAGAAGTATCTAAAAGAAAGGAGGGAAAATTGCAATATCAAAATATACCTAATAATACAGTTACTTAGAAGATAAAAAGCATACACTTTTTACAGAAATAAAATATATAAAATATATAATATAAATATATAAATAAAATATAAAATAAAAAACACTAGCCGAGTTCTTGGCACACTAGACTTGAAATCGTGTGTCCACAAGGGCAGAGGCTCAAGTCCAAGTACCGCTGATTATTTTGTTTGGAACGAGGGTCATCAGTGTAACTTCCTAAGCTCAGCCAGAGTCGACTCAGCTCTAAATGGGTATTAGGAGAAATATGGGAGAGAAACACGGGGAGCACGGGATGATTTGCCCCCAACCTGAGAAACTTGATTAGATAATTAAGACAAAAAAAAAAAAAAAAAAAAAAAAAAAAAAAAAAATCACACAAGAGATAATTTGTGGATGGCTGTTTTTTATATCAAGGAGGCACACTTGTGCCTCTTTAAAGAGGCAACCCACCACAATGTTCAGCGATTTCCGGTCCTAACGGTCGCAGAGAGACGGCGGTGATCGCATTTTGTAGCCTATGCTCAAACTAAGAAACATTCAAAATGTCACCCCCTCCGACTTTATCTTCATAGGGGAAAGTGGGCCGGAAGTTTCGACCCCCACAGTCCCCCTTTAACGTTGAATTTTAGAGGATGAAATTTAGAGGATAAGCTTTCCTAGGGCCTGGGAGCTTATCCTCAAAATTTCAGCTCAATCCGATCACTCCTTCCCTGTTTTCCAAAAACCAAATATAGCCCCTTAATGTTCATCAAGTTATTATTTTTTTATCAGCCACGCCTACAGGCCATAGTGGCAACGGGTCTGGGTGAATGAGGACTCGTTTGAACCGGAATTCAACCTGTTTGGGCCTTTTGATATTTTCAAACGGAAAAATTATCCCCAGAATTTACATTTACGAAAAACCTCGTTTTCCTATAAGAGCCCATGTTAATTTTTGAAATTCCTAAAAGCATAGTATTTCACTATTAAATTAGATCAAAATAGTCCTCTTAACCTGACAAGACCGACTGCAAGCTTACAAAAATTCCAGCACTTTCCCAGAAGTTTATTTTGTCGAAAAACAATAATCTTACTTTGTATTTGCTTGCGTCGAAAATAGACTGCACAGACTAAAAATAATTTAACAAGAGTATCTGATAGTACAGTGGTCACTATTCCTGTCTGTCATGCGGAAGACCCGGGTTTGATTCCCCGTCAGAGTAAATATTTAATATATTGAATTTAAAGTAGTATTTCTTAAATTTAAAGTTTAAAAAAGAAAATCAGCTTCTTTTTTAAATCCAATCTATTAAATCCTTCGGCTCAACAGGCGTCTCCAGAAGAATATCACAGTCGGCCTTCAGCTTACAAGTAAGTCTCCACTGCTTTGATAACATGCCGTATGCCCGCATGCTCGAAGAAAAGTTGAAAAAAAGAAAATCTTACTGTGCATTTGATTTGAGCATTCAGGATTTAAAAGTTTTAACACAAGAATCTTCTAAAGCGGGGGGTTTGGGGGGGGCCGCCCCCCAATTTTAACTCCGGGCATGATCAGCTAACAGTTAGTCAAGCAATAATAAGTAATAAACTGTACAAAAACGTGCAGAAATTATTTGAAAAAAACTACGTTTTCGAAAGAGTTAAAGACGCTGAGTCACAAGTTCGAACCTTAAAACGCACAGAGATTAGGAGGTACAGTTGGGGGGCTGCCGCCCCCAAACCCCCCGCTTTTGCAGCCCCTTTTGTTAAGATTTTTATTTTGGGGGTCTTCCGCCACCCTCAACCCACGCTTTTTCCCTTGCCAAGAAATGCTTTGCAACACGAACGAAGTCTGCTTGAATTTTTTACCGTAAGAACATCCTATTGCATCTCTTTGATTAGAAACAGTACTGAACCTGTTTGCTGGATTTTTTACAGGAAATTTTTCCCTAGCCGATAACAAACTATAATGTGATGAACTTAACAATTTTGAACAGAAAAAACAGAGTACAGTAAAAGGGTTCAGAATAAAAAAGCAGTTTCGGTTCAAATAGGTTAGGGTTCATCCATTTTTCCATCATACATAATCACACTGAATACATAACTATGCCTGGCACAGAGTCAAGTTTGTAGTTATAACTGTAACGGACTGAGTTGTCATTGCCAAATTCTCTGAAGATTTAAAAAAATGCCATTGCAACAGTTTCATTCGTGTTGGTACGACCAACTGATTGCAGGAACTCAGTGATGGCAGCCACCCAGCTGTACCTCCTAATCCCTGCACGTTTTAAGGTTCGAACTTGTGACTCAGCCTCTTTAACTCTTTCGAAAACGTAGTTTTTTTCAAATAATCCTCACAAAGGTACGAATGGAAAACGGCTTAAATTGTATAAAAAGAATGTCCGATACTGTGTCGCGAAAAAGACAAATACAAAAGGACACATCCAGTAATTTTGCAGACGTGACACATCGATACAACAGAGCCAATAAGTATATACAGTGAATCTAGATGCAAATCATCTTGCGATACGGTTTTGAACAAAATCAAACCTACAATACTTTAGTAATAATCTTCACTTATCTATACTTTATCTATATCTTTACTTTTTGTATCTATGCTCTGTATCATCTTTCTATTTATCTCTGTATCTATACTTCAGCAATATTTCCACCTCTTCTGAAATTGATTCAAGAGTTTACTTTTTCCAAGCTTTCCATCAAATTTCTAAGCAATTTGGGAATCCAAACAAAACATATATATGAAACAGATGTTACTCGGCCAAAACCTTAAACAAGCGATAATTGAATATTTTTTTTCGAAAAAGTGTGAATGGGAAAAAGCTAAGGGTGCACGAAAATAATTGGGAAACATTGTGTTGCAAAATAGGGTAAGTAAAAAGTGACTCTTGGGTGTTAATTAACCCTGTTATCAGTTAACTCCCCACCTTCTGAAGCTTAAGTTTCTTAAATACGTTTACGTTTCTTAAGTAGCTGATATATCAGTCGATGTTAACTGGTCATTAATTGACGCCATATACATCACACTGCGCATTTTCTTGTAAAGGCTTCCTCAGCATGGTCATATGTTCAATTTCGAATTCAGTTTTTACAGACTTTAAGACCATAAACATAGTGAGTTTTTATACATACACTGTGTATCTTTTGTTCATAAATAAAACTTCAAATAGTCATATTTGGCAATGCAGTGACTGTGGCAATGCACATATGCAGTGACTCACACAAAAAATATCTGGCATTTTTGTGTATTTCTATCACTGTTATCATCATCAGTGTCTATTAAAAGGATTTTATCCCTATTTGAACTTTTATTTATCGTCATGGAAAGGCAGTGTGGTCTCAGAAATTATCTACGTCATCTTTTGTTCAAATTTTGTTTGGGTAATTGGACTGTCCGCTGAGTTGGTTATGCTAAGAGGAGTTGATTTCCTTATGTTTGATAGTGTTCAGCATGGAGAATATAAAGTCACTAACTATATCAGAGAGTTGAGGGATATTTTTTTACAGGTTTCGCTTCAGCTCGTTTATGCCTACCGTTTGAACTCACGCCCTCCGATAAGATTGTCTAGCAGGAGGTCAGACAGTCGAAAATTGGAATTAAGCAGCCTGATTCGTAGCTTTTTCCAACCGAGACGTCAAATAATATTTCAGATATGACCAGTCAATACGGCATAGCCGATGGCACAGATATGACCAGTCAATACGGCACAACCGATGACTACATATCGTGCATTTGGAATGCATTATGATTTTGAATAAAATTAAGTGTTTGATATAATTGGACAAATACCGAATTCTCCTACTTCCTACAATGACGGCACAAGGGTTTACTGTGTCAAAATGTGATATCAAACTTCTGGGACACTTGTTAGTTCAGAAAACTGAAACGGTACACAAATTCTCCCCCCAAATTTCACAGCAGGCAATGGAACAAATTTTTGTTCTTGTTCTGAAATATTATCAGAAAAAAACGTCAGTGGACAACGGCTTAAGGGCTTGAGATTTTTCTCTTTTCAGACCCCTTTTCCCTTTTTGTTTAAATTAAAATTTAAACTTTAGTCTGACGATATCTTACCGGTTTAAAAATGATATTATATTTCTTCCTTCCCAGTACTTCAGTTTGTTGTTTTGTCAAAGAGACATTCATCTTCAACTTATCCATCTCAAATTCAAGTCTGTTAATGTTTTTGACTATTTGGGAATGATATTGATTCAGAGTAGTAAGCCAAAGCTCATCCCAGAGTAGGACAATTCTCTGAAGCTCTTGAGTTAAAAGCTGAACTTCTCCAAGCATTTCAGGTACCTAAGAAACAAAAATGAGCACTTCAGTCAATTAAAATCTAAACTTCTAAAAGCACTGCAGATACCTGACAAAAAAAAAATAAATGAGCATATCAGTCAGTCAAAAAGAAACTTCGTAAAGCATTTCAGGTACTAATAAACAAAAATGAGCACTTACATCTTTAAAAACATAAATCTCTTAAGAACTGAATATACCTTACAAAAAAAAAAAAAAAAATGAGCGTAACAGTCATTAAAAAAAAAAAATTCGTAAATCATTTAAGGTAATAATAAAAAAAAATGAGCACTTCCATCATTAAAAACCTAAATCTCTGAAGCACTGCATGTACCTGAAAAAAAAAAAAAAAATGAGCGTATCAGTCAGTCAAAAAAAAAACTTCGTAAAGCATTTCAGGTACTAATAAACAAAAATGAGAACTTCCATCTTTAAAAACATAAATCTCTTAAGCACTGAATATACATGACAAAAAAAAAAAAAAATGAGCCTATCAGTCAGTAAAAAAAAAAACTTCGTAAAGCATTTCAGGTACTAAGAAACAAAAATGAGCACTTCCATCAGTAAAAACCTAAATCTCTGAAGCACTGCAGGTACCTGACCAAAAAAAAAATGAGCGCATCAGTCAATCAAAACCTAAACTTCTTAGAGCATTTCTGGTACCTAAGAAACCAAAATGAGCACTTCAGTCAGTCAAAACCTATAAAGCGGTTCACATACCTAAGAAAAAAGAGCACTTCAGCGAGTAAAGAACTAAACGCTTCAGATTCAGAAAAATCAAACTCAAGTTTCAGAAATAATTTTGTCTTAACTAATTCAGATATTCAAGGAACCTCAGAGTGAATATTTATTCAGAGTAATGATGAAAATAAGTTGAAAATTAGCAAAATAAAGATCACACAGAAACTTCAAAAAGATTAAAACTTACAACTGGAAAATAAACACAAAGAAGAAACACTTTCTTGGAGTGATAAGCTGCAGGAGTGAAAAACACAAAAATACTTCCCTTTCAGGGAAGGGATTTCGCAATTAGAATCCGCAATTCTAAGTATTTAAAGCAGTCGAGAGGTTATGACTGGGGAGGAAATACAGGCGGAGGAGGCTCTCGCTCCGGAAAGGGTAGCTCATATACATTAGAGATGATACCAAAAGTACGTCTTTTGCTCGAAATGGTGGAGGAAGGAGGAACTACGACATATGTTTCCAGTAACTTCTAATTTTTTTTTTAATTCTGTGCTTGTCAGTCTTTTTGCTATTCATTCCTGATAAATGAAGTGATTGGGCTGGAATTTGGGACATTCTCTTTCTGGAAGAAGGTCTGGAAGAAGGTCAAGAAGAGGATAGAGGATTCTGAATGACAGGTAAGGGGAGCTCAAGAATTTGCTTTCAACTATTTATTTTATATATTTTGACGCGTGATATAATTACTGGAAAAAACTAACAGAAAATACAGCAAATGTCAAAGTTATATGACGCATGCACAAACTGCAGTGCAACACCAAGAATTTAATCTTTTGTCGAGTGGTATATTACTGAGGTAAACTACCATAGAATGCGATCAATGCCATAGTAACATGCTCAACGTCTCATGGCTGCAGCAGGATTGCCACCAGTAGCAAAAAAGTGTTATTTTACCATTATTTCATTTTGTGTAGCACGTTGTCAAAGCTGCCACCTGTAGCAAGAAAGTGCTATTTTAGCACTATTACGGTCAATTTTTTGCCTCTAGAGCCAAAAACCGCCGTTTAACACGCAAATTTGACAAATTTAGCACTTTAGGAACTGATCGTGATGGCAACCCTGGGCCACAATACGATACTCATTTAAAGAAGAGCTGTCTCTCTGTCACGCAGAAAACTACTAAAATAACTATCCCAGAACACAGTCTATGTCAAGTAAGTTGAAGTATTTAAAAGTCACCTAAGCAATAACTGTGAACACAAACCTAGGAAATACCAGTGGCAATCTCTAGAAACAACTTTCTCAGAAAACAACAAGAGAACATGGATCATAACAGTTTCATCATGGAGCTACTCATCTAGAATTGCCAATTAAGATTACTAGGACAACGTTATAGTATTTAGTAGTTGAAGTAATTCAGTTGGAATGCTAGTAATGTTGGTTGTTCAAAAGCTGCAATATTATCATGATAATTGTAGTGTTAGTAATGCTAATTTTAATATTATAACGTTTTAATGTTGAAACGTTGCAATTTCCTTACGTTCTAACGTCGGAATTTTAGTTGTAATGGATTTAGTTTTAATGTTACCTGCAGAATCTTGTTTAGTTAGTTGATAATACAATGTTACCCAAGTTATTATGGGGGCTGCAATCTCTGTTACGACTACACGAGATAAAGATGGTGTTGATTATAAGTAGTTCCTCTATTCCCGATTTTTCGGGGTTTCCCAGAATTTTCCCAGAAGCAAATCCAGTTTTCTAAAATGAAACGAAATACTAGCTATTAACTTTTTTACATTAATTTTCGGAGAGAATTTTATTTTATTTGGGGGAGTTCGAAAAACCCCCAAAGTAAGGCCGTATCCAGGGGGGGGGGGGTTACCCGGTTTGAACTCCCCCCCCCTCCCCCGAAATGTTTGTTTGACTCGTAAAAACGAGACAAAAATGGATATAAAAAAATTTTTTATGCGTTTTTGAGGTTTTTTATGTACCCCCCTTAAAAAAAAATAGTACCCCCCCCCCAAACAAAAATACTGAATGCGCTTCTGCCCCAAAGCATTATGTGACAGTCAAAGAACTTTAGGCACAGAAAGTACTATACTAGAAAGTTCTTTAGTTTTCATCCAAAAATTAATAATTTAAACAATTACTGACTAAAATTAAAAAAAATATATTAATTGAAATCAGTTAAAAAAATAATAACAAAATTAAATAATAAATTGTTTCAGTTAATTTAACTAATACAACAATTTAATTAATCTAATTCAATTAGATAATAGTTATAATAATAATTAATAATAAAATTAGTTGAAAATGTAAGAAAAAAAACATGAAAGTAGATACAGTCTGAAAGTTTGATGGCGAGGCGAGAGATGGCAAAAGAGATGGCAACAATTGATGGCAACAGAGATGGCGAGGGATGATGAGATTGTCAAATAATTAGATTACAAAACCAAAAATTAAATATTGTCAAGTTTTGGCAAACCTCTCTAGAGAAAGCGTCCAGAATTAGGTCAAAAGAGGACTTCATGGCATTGCAGTCTTCATTTTGCTCCTCCTCAACAAGCTCCTCCTCTTCCACTCCTTCAAACGTTGTTGCAACGTCCAACTCGTCACCGTTGCCACTCGACTGCGACAATAAATCACGAAGCAAACCTAAAAAATGTAAAAATAAAAAGTGAATTCCAAATTTAATGGCAGTTGGATGTCAATTTTTTGAAAAACAAAACGAAGAGCAAATGCAAGAAATTTGGAAAAAAGACCAAAACAGTCTGAATTTCATTTTTAGGAGCATAAGCATAGGGGTGAACCTTCAGACCCTTTCAAAATTTGTGACTTCATGATTGTAAATATGTTTCACGTCTATCTCGTAATCCATCTCTCTACTTAATTAATTAAGTGTTGTGTTTAATGCATCTTTTTGCAGTTTATTACTGGAGGCAATGGGCCTTTGTGGCCGGAGTTTCTGCTCAGTTATGGTGAAACCACCTGTCATGTTAATAAAACAAAAAGGTTTTTAATAAAGTGTAAAAAATACCAGCTTTTAGTATATTCTTTTCACACCAAATTAAAAACATGAAAATGTGCTTCAGCTCACATGTAGCTATGGAATTTCAAAAACCCATAGGATCACAATACTAAGTAAGTTTGATTGCGCTAAAGGCCCTAGGACCATAGTAATACTACACAAAAAGGAAAATTCGCTTTTAAATAAGTGTCATTACATAAAAACAACAAACATTACGTAACCCAAACAAAGAGAAACACAAATCACAAAAATCTACTTTTTTTATGCATACACTTCATTCCTCAATTCACTCAATTCTACACACTCACACGTCACATGACCCACATTTTCATCCATACTTCCACACATCGGTCAAAAGTAAGGACCATATTGCATGAATAGAATAAAGTTACCTGGATCGTCAATTCATTCAAATATATTAGGGAGTAGGGAAGGTCCCTCCACCTTTTCTTAAATACAGTCCTGGCAATGCTAGATAGCGTGGCCTTTTAAGTTCCACTCAATGTAAAGCAAAAATATTGTTTGTGCTTTGTGATCACAAAAGATTTTTGTGATTAACTGTTTAATATCACATAGTTCTCGATGGCATAGGTTGTTATTTTTTTTATCAAAGACGAACTTAAACATCCTCCTTCATCATTTTTAAATGCTACTTGAATTGCCCTACTTGAATGTCCTTGAAGGTCTCAGATGTTATGAAGGATAAGTTAATGCGATTTTGGTAACGAAAAAATTTTATTTAAGGATTATTTATTTCTTCAAATTGTTCAAATGAAAATGTATATATTGTTTAAGGATTAAAAGATTATTTGCGGTTAGAGGAAAAAAAACAGAAAAAAAGCTTCTTAAATTGAATTGGATACAGTATTAAAAGAAACAGATTAAAAACGGATTAATCAAAACAGATAGATAAAGCTAAATGGAAAATTATACTAAAGATAAATTTAAGAAGCAGATTTAAAAAAAGGATAAAAATAAATAGAGTAAAAAAATTCGATAAGATAGGCTAAAAGATAGATTATTGCAAAATTCCAATTTTGAGGTTACAAGAAAGGGAAGTTCGTTTGTGGCAATTAGAAAATAAAAGTTTGACTCTCAGTAGCAGACGAAGGCCACAGCCATTTCACCCCCCCCCCCCGCCGCAGAAAATGATACTCTACTCTAATATCCCTCCATCAATTATTGGCTGTGTAGTTGACTTCCTGGAGATAATTCCATGGGTACCATTTCCAGGCGATATTAGAACAATCAGCTCCGTTATAAAAACGTATTCACTTATAACACTCGAACCTGAAAATATATTTAATTTATTCAATCTTAAATTGAATTTATTCTTTCGGTTTATTTTATTCTTTAATTTTGTTTTAATTTTTAAATCTAATTCTTTTAAATTTATTTTATCTCATTTTATTTAATTTAAAATTTAAAATAATTTATCTAATAAACAATTTCATAAAAAGTTGCAATTACTCTTTCTTAATTAAATAAATTTATTTTAAAATGGAAATTGTTTTTAACCTACATCTTTTTTCAAAGATCAGCTTTCCAAAAAAGGGCTTAATCGGTTTTCTAAATTCGAAATTAAGATGTTTAATAAAAATTTCATACAAATTATTTTATTTCATTAAATAAATTAATTTTTAAAATCTAAATTATTTTTACCTGTATCTTTCTTCGAAGATCGGCTTTCTAATACTGCCTCCGCTCCAACGACAGCGGGGAATACCAACAATTCTGGGTGAGATTCCCCAATCTTTAAAAGTAGATCAGACAAATTTTTCCTCACGATTGAATCTGGATAAGCAAGTCGAGCTAAAAGTTGTGGAGTTATTCGTTTCCAAGATGCAGCCGAGGTGGATTTTACACTTAGCTCAAAAACAGAGTTCATTTCCACAGGATGCTTGACAAGCATGTCAAGGATGCGCAGGGTTGCCGTGATATTCTCTGCTTGCGAAGTTTTAAATGCACCAAGCTAAAACAAAAGGAGATTAATCACTATTTTTTTTCAAATTATGGATTTTTTTAGTCCCATCTATGCCTTTTGTTTATTCTTTGAACGGTTGCTATTAAAATCCAATGTCAGGTGGGGATCTCTCTACCAGTAACGAAGCAAGATATCAGCAATGGATCAGCTGACTTCTTTCGGCAACAAAAGCAGCTGTTAATTACGCCTTTATGATAATTAAAAAAAAGCTTTTTCAACTGAAAGTAAGGAGCAACATTAAAACTTAAAACGAACAGAAATTATTAGGCATATAAGGGGGTTTCGCCCACTCGTCAATACCTCCTCTTTGCGCTAAAGTTCGAATTTTGTTCCAATTCTTTAAGAATGACCCCTGAATCACAAAGTCCGTTTAATTAGAATAAATAGTTCTTTTGAAAGTACTAAAAATACGTTACCGTAAAGACCGAGGTACTGAAGAGGGGGAGAACCCCGTCATATACGTAATAATTTCTGTTCGTTTTAAGTTTTAGTGTTGCTCCTTACTTTCAGTTAAAAAACTTTTTTTTTAATTTCTAATCGCTTTTTTTCAATAATGCTGGAAAATCCGGCGCCCCTTCATGGAATCCTTCCTCCATGCAAAATTCCTGCATGGAAAGATCCTCCCACGTGACCCCCCCCCTTCCTATGAACCTTCCCCCCACCACCAGAAAAAAAATCCTCCCTGAAAACGTATGTATACTTCCCAATAACCAATACTATATGTAAACAGTAGGCAAAGTTCATAACTTTCAGCCCTCATCCCGGGCACTATGGGAGATTAAGTCATCTTCAAAGGCATAGTTATTAAATTTTTCAACTATGCTTAAAAAATGGCTATCTCAAAACTTTGATCGGGTAACTTTGGTGGACAAATGAGCGTGGTAGGGGGGCTAGCTGCCCTTCAATATTTTTGGTCAATTAAAAAGGGCACTAGAACTTTTGATTTCAGTACAAATGAGCCATCATGCGATGTTCTAAGACCACTGGGTCAATACGATTACCCCTGGGGGAAAAAAACAACAGCAACAACAAAAAACGAATAAATACGCATCCGTGATCTTTCTTCTGGCAAAAAATACAAAATTCCACTTTTAGCAGATAAGAGCTTGAACCTCTACAGTACAGTTCTCTGATATGCTGAATCTGATGGTTTGATTTTTATTGAGATTCTATGACTTTCAGGGGACGTTTTCCCCCATTTTATCGAAAATAAGGCAAATTTTCTCAGGCAAGTAACTTTTGATGGGTAACTCAGGCGCGTAACCTTTGATTACTACACTTGTTGATACTTATATATTTAAAATCATCATAAAAATCCGATTCTTTTGATATATTTATCCATATCACAATTCGTTTTTTTAAAGTTTTGGTTACTATTGAGCCCGGTCGCTCCTTACCTACAGTTCGTTAACACGAACTGTTTGATGGAATGAATAAAGATGGAATTTTTGTTTACTTTTCTGTTTCTTTACTTTTTAGTCGCTAAGAGAAAGTTAGGCTATATGAGGGGACAAGCTACTGTATTGCCTTCACTATTCAAGCACGCAAAATATTCGTAGGGTTGTCATGATAATCTCCGCTTGCCTGAATGTACCAACACAAAAACAAAATGAGATGAAATCAATCCCCCTATCTATCTATTATCATGGTTGCCATGATATTCACCGCTTACCTGAATGCACTAAGCCAAAAGCAGAATGAGATCAACCCCTCAAATTCTCTTAAAAAAATTATAATACCCAAGATTATTGTTATTAAATAAACCGTCACGGGATCGGCTACAGCGATACGGTATATGGCGCTAAGAATACATCATATGTCATACCTTTTTTTTGGGGGGGGGGAGGGGTGGTAGGGCTATGGAGCTTATCATTATGTCTAGATCCTTAAGAATGTTCTCCAACAAAGTAATGGAGCTAATTTCCGGCATCTTGAACACATACCATGATAGACGTGCGCAATACTCAATCCTTGGGCCAAATATGACCCTCTTGCACTAATACAGCGGCATCTCTTTAACCAAGGTCAGTGCAAAGCACCTACTGTTTGGAAAACATAAAAGATTTTTTTTTTTTTTCCATATTTTGCTTCTTTGTATCTTGTTCGCTGGTAGAAGCGATTTGCCAGCGATGAATCGATCTTTCGCTTTTTTGTATCTTATCAAAGAGTTCGTGGTAACGAACTGTAAGTAAGGAGCGACCCGGCTCAATGGTAACAGAAATTCTAAAAAACGGAATTTTGATACCAATAGACACATCAAAAGAATAAGATTTTAATTCTGATTTCAAATATATAAGTTTCATCAAGTGTAATCTTACCTATCAAAAGTTACTCGCCTGAGAAAATTTGGCTGATTTTCGAAAAAAGGGGGAAAGACCCCCTAAAAGTTATAGAACCTTAATGAAAATCACTCCATCATATTCAGCGTATCAGAGAACCATACTGTAGAGGTTTCAAGCTCCTATCTACAAAAATGTGGAATTTTCCATTTTTTGCCACAAGAAAGATCACGGATGCTTGTATTTTTTTTTTTTTTTTTTTTTTCCCCAGGGGTGTTCGTATCGACCTAGTGGTCCTAGAATATCGTGGGAGGGCTCATTGGAACGGAAATTAAAAGTTCTAGTGCCCTTTTTAAGTGACCAAAAAATGGAGGGCAACTAGGCCCCCTCCCACGCTCATTTTTTTCCCAAAGTCACCCGATCAAAATTTTTAGACAGCCATTTTGTTCAGCATGGTCGAAAATATTATAACTATGTCTTTTAGGATGACTTAATCCCTCGAAGCCCCCAAGGGGAGGGCTGAAAGTTATGAACTTTACCCAATGTTAACATACAGTATTGGTTATTAGGACCCGGCTCAATGGTAACCGAAACTCTAGAAAACTGTATTTTGATATAAATAGACAAATCAAACTAATCAAATTGTAATTCTGATTTCAAATATATAAGTTTCATCAAGTTTAGTCCTACCTGAAAAAATTTGGCTGATTTTCGAAAAAAGGGGGAAAGACCCCTAAAAGTTATAGAACCTTAATGAAAATCACACCATCATATTCCGCGTATCAGAGAACCTTACTATAGAGGTTTCAAGCTCCTATCTACAAACATGTGGAATTTCGCATTTTTTGCCAGAAGAAAAATCACGGGTGCGTGTTTATTTGGGTTTTTTTCCCCCAGGGGGGATCGAATCGACCCAGTGGTCCTAGAATATCGTGGGAGGGCTCATTGGAATGGAAATTAAAAGTTTTAGTGCCCTTTTTCAGTGACCAAAAAAAATGGAGGGCAACTAGGCCCCCTCCCACGCTCATTTTTTTCCCAAAGTCACCAGATCAAAATTTTGAGATAGAAATTTTGTTCAGCATGTTCGAAAATATTATAAGTATGTCTTTTAGGATGACTTAATCCCCCGAAGTTCCCGGGAGGAGGTCTGAAAGTTATGAACTTTACCCAATGTTAACATATAGTATTGGTTATTGGGAAGTATACAGACGATTTCCGGGGATATTTTTCCTGGTAGTGGGGGGTGGGGGTCGGAGGTTATGTGGGAGGATCTTTGTATGAAGGAAGTTTTCATGGGGGAAGGGACATTGCTATGAAGGGGACGCCAGACTTCCTAGCATTATTTAAAAAAAGATCAGAAATTAAATATAAAAAAACAAGTTTTTTAACTGCAACAGCAGCAACATAAAAACTTTAAACGAACAGAAAATATTACATATATGATTGGGTTCACCCCCTAGTCAATACCTCACTCTTTAAGCCAGATATTTTTTAGTACTTTCATAAGAGCTATTTATTCTAATTACCGGCCTTTGTGATTAAGCGGTCATTTTTAAAGAATTGGAATAAAATTCGAAATTTAGCTTAAAGAGCAAGGTATTGACTAGGGGGCGAACCCCCTAATATACGTATTAAAAATATATGAATATAGAAGTTCGTTACGTAAGTTAATTTGTAAGCTACGTATATTTATTACTAATAAAAACGTTCGTAAATAAAATGAAATAAGTTTCGAGAAAGCCATTTAACCAAATAAAAGTAAATTAATATGAAAATTTTGTTTTAATTATTTATGTACTGTGAGCCAAGATCAAAACCTGCATTTATTCAAAAATGTTCAAAAATTAAATAAAAAAAAGTTTTTTTAACTGAAAGTAAAGAGCGACATTAAAACTTAAAACGAACAGAAACTATTCCGTATATGAAATATACGGAGTATGTCCCCTCCTCAACGCCTTGCTCTTTACGCTAAAGTTTGACTTTCTCACAACTCTATTTTTTTTTAAACAATAAAAAACTTTAGCGTAAAGAGCGAGGCGTTGAGGAGGGGACAGCCCCTTTCATATACGGAATAATTTCTGTTCGTATTAAGTTTTAATGTCGCTCCTTACTTTCAGTTAAAAAAACTTGTTTTTTTTATTTAATTTGTTGGTAAAGCGATCTGCCAGCGATGAATCGATCTTTCGCTTTTTTGTATCTTATTTGCTGGTAAAGCGATCTGCCACCGATGAATCTATCTTTCGCTTTTTTTATCTTATTTGCTGGTAAAGCGATCTGCCAGCGATGAATCTATCATTCGCTTTATTTTGTATCTTATTTGCTGGTAAAGCGATCTGCCAGCGATGAATCTGTCTTTCACTTTTTTGTGTATCTTATTTGCTGGTAAAGCGATCTGCCAGAGATGAATATATCTTTCACTTTTTTTATCTTATTTGCTGGTAAATCGATCTGCCAGCGATAAATTGATCTTTCGCTTTTTTGTATCTTATTTGCTGGTAAAGCGATCTGCCACCGATGAATCTATCTTTCACTTTATTTAGTATCTTATTTGCTGGTAAAGCGATCTGCCAGCGATGAATCTGTCTTTCACTTTTTTGTGTATCTTATTTGCTGGTAAAGCGATCTGCCAGAGATGAATCTATCTTTCACTTTTTTTTTATCTTATTTGCTGGTAAAGCGATCTGCCAGCGATGAATTTATCTTTAGCTATTTTGTATCTTATTTGCTGGTAAAGCGATCTGCCAGCGATGAATCTATCTTTCACTTTTTTTATCTTATTTGCTGGTAAAGCGATCTGCCAGCGATGAATCGATCTTTCGCTTTTTTTCATCGTATTTGCTGGTAAAGCGATCTGCCACCGATGAATCTATCTTTCACTTTATTCTGCATCTTATTTGCTGGTAAAGCGATCTGCCAGCGATGAATCTGTCTTTCACTTTTTTGTGTATCTTATTTGCTGGTAAAGCGATCTGCCAGAGATGAATCTATCTTTCACTTTTTTTTATCTTATTTGCTGGTAAAGCGATCTGCCAGCGATGAATCTATCATTCGCTTTTTTTGTATCTTATTTGCTGGTAAAGCGATCTGCCAGCGATGAATCTATCTTTCGCTTTTTTGTATTCGCTGGTAAAGCGATCTCCCAGCTGACCTATCTGCCAGCTGACCTATCTGACAGCTGACCTATCTGACCTATCTGCCAGCCGACCTATCTGACCTATCTGCCAGCTGACCTATCTGACCTAACTGCAAGCTGACCTATGAATCAGCTGACCTTCTCTTCCACCCACCAAAGTAACTGTTTCAAATACCTTTATGGTAGACTGGAATAAATAAAGACGTTTTTTTTTACATTCCTCTCTTTTTCTTTACCATTTTGATGGTGAAAAAGCTAGCTTATTTGAGTAAAAAAAAACTTCTGCATTATCTTCGCTATCCTTCATTGCCTTCCATGCATGCACTCGGATTTTTTTTTTGTGGACTTACACAATTCAATATAAAGAGAAAAATAGAGTAAAACTGAAAATTAATGTAGGTGAACTTAGAAATGTGAAAAAATTGTTCAATATCTATGTAACAAAATACTTCATAAAACAAAGGTTTCTTGCGATTCAAAAAAAAAAAAAAAAAAAGCAGCACTGGTTTTGATTTTTAAAACTACTGAAATATCTTTTTTTCAATCAATAGCTTTTAAGAAAAAATACTTTTATAAATTGAACCTTATTATTATACTTTATTTCTCATTGCGTTTCATAACAATATTTTTTCAATGAGTATTTAATAGCAGAGATGGAGCAAAAAAGTTTCAGAAAGGGACTTCAGTTTTGAGATAGGCGAGGTTAAATTAATAATAAAAAAAAGGAAAAAAATTCGGGGAATAGACTTTCCCATGGATTATTTTTCAAAAAAAAGGGCAATTTTTTGACAAACAACGTTTCCGTTCAGACACTCAAATTTTTTAAATTTCAGAAATATTTGGCAGGTATCGTTCTAGATGATAATCAGTTAAATGTGCTTTACAACAGAACAGAAAATATCTAGTCACAGAGAAAAATAAGAGATGAAATTTGTTGCCGGCAGAGTCAAGGGGGGGGGTACATGAGCCTCCCAACTATTTTCACTGAAAATGCCCTTTTCTTGTATTTTTTGTAGAAAAAAACTATCCCCTCCTCCCTAGATTTAAAAATATATATTTTGTCCCTACTCCCTTAATTTTTGCAAATTGACGCCACAATTTGTTCCTTGGGAAACCCCAAAAGCTCAAAACGAACTGTTATAGAAAAGAAAGAATTCAAAGAGACAAGGCTTATGCTCTTTTCTTCGGCAAGTGTTGCCTGGCGAATCATTTTCCTTTAATTACTTTTACCCAGTAAACAAGGATCAAATAAAAGTCTTTAAAAAACAGAAGTTTTTGCATAGAAAAAAGAAAAATCGCAAAAAAAAAGGATCAAAATTGTTAATAAAAAAGTCGCAAACAGAAGAATCAAAATTGTTAACAGAAAAATCGCAAAAAGAAGGATCAAAATTGTTAATAGAAAAATCGCAAAAAGAAGGATCAAAATTGTTAATAGAAAAATCGCAAAAAGAAGGATCAAAATTGTTAATAAAAAAATCGCAAAAGTAGAAAAAAGCAGTATGTAAAAGAGGCGAACAATGAAAAGAGATGGGCCTCACACCCCATTTTATAAAGGTATGAAGTTCACCCATTTTCAGTTTTGTGTCTTGCAACTTTTAAATCTAAGCAGTAACGTCGGTGTTTCCTGCATCTGATTTCCTGCTATAAAAAAAATTAACAAAAATCAGGTAGACAGGAGAGGGAGCTTTAAATTAGCTACTAAATTTCTACAATCGTTTGGTATCTTTTCATTATTTCATTTTCCAATTACGCCCTTTATCTAGATGACTTAAAATTGTTTTGTAAGATGAGTTTTAACGTATATTTTTTAACTCTATAATTCTTAAAGCAACACTTATCCACTGATTAAAACTAAAAAGAAAATTGAACTTATTGCACCTGATTATCTGACATTAGCAACTCGAAGTAGCTTATATTAGATTGAATTTACTACTCAAAGAAGATGAAATTTACAGTACCTGATCATCAAAGTATAATCAACTACGGAACAAGTACTGACAAAACCTATCCTCTCCACACAAAAAGTGACCCTTTGTATATCTATGCGAACCTGGCAACTAAAAACCGTAGTTACAAAATTCATCCCGGTCACTCGTCGCCTGAATCACGCTCTAGCATAATTTATTGGCTCGGAGCAAAGTATTTTAGCTCGGAGCGATTAAGTAGTACAGCACTTTGCGTCTAGAGGCATTGAGGTACGCGGGGTCACTTTTGGAGAGTTTTGTCAGTACTTGTTCCGTAGGTGATTATACTTTGCTGATCATCTAGCTTTAGCAAATCGAAATAGCCTGAATTTAATACTCGAAGTAGATTGAATTTACAGTACCTGACCATCTAACTTAAGAAACTGTATAAGTAACTTGAATCAGATTGAATTCAGTACTCGAAGTAGATTGAATTGACATTACCTGATCATCTAACTTTAAAAAATTGATTTAGTTTGAATTAGACTGTATTGACTACTCGAAGTAGAGTGAATTTATGGTACCTAATCATCTAACTTTAGCAACTAAAAGTGGCTTCAATAAGACTGACTTTATAACTCGAAGTTGATTGAGAGTACCTGACCATCTAACTTTAATAACTCGAAGTAGCTTTAATAAGATTGAACTTACTACTCGCAGTAGATCGAATTTACAGTACCTGATCATCTAACTTTAGAAACTCGAAGTAGCTTCCAACAGCCTGTCGATAGTAACCAAAGACTCGATTCCTTGCTCCTTCCCAAATATTGAAAACCGCCTCAAGGATATTTGGATTGGCCTTGAAACTCTCAAATGAAGATAATTTTCTCTGAATATAATCAGATGACAGAACATAGCTTTTATAATCCGATGCGTGCGGCTTGGATAGAACTTGGAGTATCTAAAACGATTATAAAAAAAAATATATAAAAACAATTACTACCGTTACTTGCAATTACTTACCGTTGAACAGAATAGTCTCGCTTCATTACAAATTTCAAATTGTTGATCCAGAGTTTCCTGTTAGACGAATTGCTAGATCACAATAATCGAGCTAGAACTGAGCTATGTCGCAACTACATCAAGGAATTAAACTTTATTAAAAATTTAAAATTGTCGATCCAGAGGTTGCTGTTGCTAGACGAGTTACTAAATCGCAATGATTGAGCTAGATCGAGCAATAATCGAGCTCTATCGCAACTAGATCACGGAATTAAACGTATCACGAATTTAAAATTGTGGATCCAGAGGTTGCTGTTGCTAGACGAATTGCTAAATCACAATGATTGAGCTGGATCGAGCAAAGATCGAGCTCTATCGCAACTAGACCAAGGAATTAAACGTTATTACAAATTTAAAATTGTGGATCCAGAGGTTGCTTTGCTAGACGAAGTCCTAAATCGCAATGATTGAGCTGGATCGAGCAATGATCAAGCTCTATCGCAACAAGATCGAGGAATTTAACGTTATTACAAATCTAAAATTGTGGATCCAGAGGTTGCTTTGCTAGACGAATTCCTAAATCGCAATGATTGAGCTGGATCGAGCAATGATCGAGCTCTATCGCAACAAGATCAAGGAATTTAACGTTATTAAAAATTTAAAATTGTGGATCCAGAGGTTGCTGTTGCAAGACGAATTGCTAAATCACAATGATAGAGCTGAATCGAGCTATGATCGAGCTCTATCGCAACTAGATCAAGAAATTAAACGTTATTACAAATTTAAAATTGTGGATCCAGAGGTTGCTTTGCTAGACGACTTGCTAAATCGCAATGATTGAGCTGGATCGAGCAATGATCTAGCTTTATGGCAACTATATCAAGGAATTAAACGTAATTAAAAATTTAAAATTGCGGATCCAGAGGTTGCTGTTGCTAGACCGAATTGCTAAATCGCAATGATTGAGCTGGATCGAGCTCTATCCCAACTAGATCAAATTTAACGTTATTACAAATTTAAAATTGTGGATCCAGAGGTTGCTTTGCTAGACGATTGCTAAATCGCAATGTTTGAGCTGGATCGATCAATTATCGAGCTTTATCGCAACTAGATCAAGGAATTAAACTTTATTACAAATTTAAAATTGTCGATCCAGAGGATGCTGTTGCTATACGAATTGCTAAATCGCAATGTTTGAGCTGGATCGAGCAATTATCGAGCTTCATCGCAACTAGATCAAGGAATTAAACTTTATTACAAATTTAAAATTATCGATCCAGAGGTTGCTGTTGCTAGACGAATTGCTAAATCGCAACGATTGAGCTGAATCGAGCAATGATCGAGCTCTATCGCAACTAGATCAAGGAATTAAACGTTATTAAAAATTTAAAATTGTGGATCCAGAGGTTGCTGTTGCAAGACGAATTGCTAAATCACAGTGATTGAGCTGAATCGAGCAATGATCGAGCTTTATCGCCGCTAGATCAAGGAATTGAACGTAATAAAAATATAAAATTGCGGATCCAGAGGTTGCTGTTGCTAGACGAATTGCTAAATCGCAATGATTGAGCTGGATCGAGCAATGGTCGAGCTCTATCACAACTAGATCAAGGAATTAAACCTAAGTAAAAATTTAAAATTGCGGATCCAGAGATTGCTGTTGCTAGACGAATTGCTAAATCGCAATGATTGAGCTGGATCGAGCAATGGTCGAGCTCTATCACGACTAGATCAAGGAATTAAACGTTATTACAAATTTAAAATTGTGGATCCACAGGTTGCTTTGCTAGACGAATTGCTAAATCGCAATGTTTGAAGCTGGATCGAGCAATTATCGAGCTGGATCGAGCAATTATCGAGCTTTATTGCAACTAGATCAAGGAATTAAATGTTATTACCAATTTAAAATTGTGGATCCACAGGTTGAACGAATTGCTAAATCGCAATGGTTGAGCTGGATCAAACAATGATCGAGCTCTATCGCAACAAGATCAAGGAATTTAACATTATTACAAATTTAAAATTGTGGATCCAGAGGTTGCTGTTGCAAGACGAATTGCTAAATCACAATGATTGAGCTGAATCGAGCAATGATCGAGCTTTATCGCAGCTACATCAAGAGATTAAGCGTCAAATTTAAAATTATGGATCCAGAGATTGTTTTTCTAAACGAATTGCTAAATCGCAATGATTGAGCTGGATCGAGCAATGATCGAGCTCTATCGCAACTAGATCAAGGAATGAAACGTTATTACGAATTTAAAATTGTGGATCCAGAGGTTGCTGTGGCTAGACGAATTGGTAAATCGCAATGATTGAGCTGGATCGAGCAATGATCGAGCTCTATCGCAACTTGATCAAGGAATGAAATGTTATTACTAATTTAAAATTGTGGATCCAGAGGTTGCTGTTGCTACACGAGTTGCTAAATCGCAATCATTGAGCTGGATCGAGCAATGATCGAGCTTTATCGCAACTAGATCAAGGAATTAAAAAGTTATTACAAATTTAAAATTGTGGATCCAGAGGTTGCTGTTTCTAGACGAATTGCTAGATCACAATGATCGAGCTAGATCGAGCTCTATCGCAACTAGATTAAGGAATTAACCGTTATTGCAAATTTTAAATTGTGGATTAAGAGGTTGCTGTTGCTAGAAGAATTGCTAAATCGCAATGATTGAGCTGGATCGAGCAACGATCGAGCTTTATCGCAACTAGAACAAGGAATTAACCGTTATTACAAATTTAAAATTATGTAATATTAAATAATAATATTATATTAAAATTACAAATTAATAAAAAATAATAATTATAATCATAATTAATAAAAATAATATTAAAATTACAAATTTAATATTATTACAAATTACTATGTAAACTCGGTTTTATCCTTTTCTGGATGTTTTGCCATAAAACAGATCGTGGTAACAAACTGAAAAAAAAAACGACTCGTGCTAGTAGAAACCGAAACTATAGAAAAAAGGATTTTAAATATGAATATATACACCCACCAGAAGTTCGGAGCCTGAGAAAATATATTGAAATTTCAAACAAAGGGGGTTCCCAAAAAGGAGACTGATCTTGATGAAAATCATATCATCAAATTCAGCATGCTAGAGAACCATCCTGCATAGCTTTCAAGTCGTTATCCGCAACACTGCAAAATTTTGCCGCTTTCAAGTTCTGCATTCACTCCTTTTTATCTCTTTCTGTCTTTCTCTTTCTTTCTTTTCTGTTTATAAAGTTACTTCTATAACAAAAAAATCGGGGCATTTGCGTACTTCTTATTTTCGTGTATTGCATTATTTACTTTTCAACCTCCATGGTAAAAAAGAGAAGGTCTATTTATCTATTTATTGATATATTCGGCGTTACGATAGTATTACCATTTTTTCTCTTAAATGAGAAAATCAAAAATCTACCGAGTGACACGCATTGTATGTAACCTACATACCGCATAAATCATTCAAGGTGATTAAGCTAGAACACCAATTTCAATTTTTTTTTTTTTAATACCTCAAATCCTGAACTAGATACAACTCCTCAACTTAATGTTTAACATGGTAACTGAAAAAACATTTTTTTTTTAATGTTGCTATTTTCCCTTTGAATGAGAAAACGAAAGATATGATTGATCGTGACACTTTGTATGTGTTCACCAATATTTTTCAAAAATCACGAATAAGATTGCCATAGGACACCAATTTTCAATTTTTGGCAAAAAATCGTCGAAAAACCCTTTAATTCCTCTTTTTTATTCCATCAGTGTTGCTTTGACAGAAAAAATAACTATGTACAAGTAAACAGTTGTGTTCTGCACATAAATTTTAAATTAGCTTCTGCATTTTCATCACCAGGAAGACTCACAATAAGCACTGACTTCTTTTAAATCCTTATCGTTCCGAAAGGTAAAATCAGTCGATGACGAAACTCTATCATCGATTTTTGTCTATCGTCGATCTTCTGATGTGAAAAACTCTGTTATGGAATTTTCAGACCTACTTGATATTGAAATATTGTGTTATTAAATTATTATGATATTAATAATTAATATTAAATTATTGATATTAATTTATTATAATAAATATATTGATATTAAATTATTATGAAATATTGCGCATGTTCCAAAAATCCCTATGCTGATTAAAGGTGACTGAGTGTAACCGCCAATTTTCGATTTTTGGGCTAAGAATCTTTCATTACTTTTATTTTTTGAATCCCATCTGTGTTGCTTCAACGGAAAATAAAACTATACACATAAATGATCACGCCATTGAACACAAATTTTGAAATAAATTTTAAATTAGCTTACTTCAGCATGTTCATCTCCAGGAAGACTCTCAATCTCAGCACTGACTGCTTTCACATCCTGATCATTCAGAAATGTAAAATCGGTCGATGACGAAACCCTAATTCCATGACCATAACACCAATCACCATACCTCTTCCAAGCTTTCGCGTTCTCTTGCACATCTCTGATCCCAGCCTGCAGGATCTGACCTATACAAGCATCACCTTCATCCATTTGTCCTATCAATTGAACAGTAGGAAGACCCCCAATGAGTGATGCCATGGCTTCTTGCATATATGTATTCCCTGAATTTAGTAAGTGTTTGTTGGATCCAAGCCATTTTGAGAGTTGAATTAAGGAGCTGATGTAAATGTTTTTGATGGAGGCTTCTTCTGCCTCTAGTGATGATTCTAGTCGTAGCATGTTGCTGATGCCGAAGGACAAGATATGTCGACGAAGTTCAATGCAAGTTTGGGAAAGCAATGTAACTGAGGGAACTATTTCTCCTGACCTGCAAAAGGAAAAAGAATTAAACTTTATATTTTTTGAAAGCTTTAATTTTTAGGTAGTCATTTTTTGTTTAAAATATTTTGGGTATTTTCCCTTTTATAATTAATTTTTTTAGATTCCAGATTCAAAGCCCTTGATCAGGACTCACAGGAATAAAATACAAATACTCAACATTATAAATAAGCTCTCAACTCCAAAACCATTGTGATTATATAGTATTATAGAATATGATAGCCTATATTTACAATATCATACGTAATGTCATATCATAAAAATATTATGCAGATGTCATAGCATAAAAAAACATTATAAAAATACAGTTACTTTTTAATGGATTGATACCACCAACAAAATAACAAACAATATTTTGGCCAACGAAAATTAACATTTTTTTAAATTTAATTATCTAAAACAAAATTCAATTCAGGTAAATCCCCCCCATGGATCCTCAATGGAAAGGATCTTGGTCAGTCAATGGACTAAATTTTTGACAACAAAACTGTCTTAGCCAAACTTTTATGAGTGACTAAGCTAAGAAACTATAAATTTTGATTTTTGGTTTATATTTTTTTTTTTGAGCTTTCAGAATGAGCCATATTTTTCATTCATCTTTTTGTTTTAGATTTCCCTGTTGGAAAAGGGCAATTGGTCATATCATTGAAATGTTCGCTTAGGATTTACATTAGCCGCTGTCTGCAGAAAAGTCTTTACTCAGCATGACGCGTTTTTGAATTGTACGCTTGTTTGTACTGTTACTCCTATCTATATTATGCCTTATTTCTTATATTCTTGACTAAAATTGTTTATAGGAATCTGGAACCATCGAATTTGGAACTCATCGAGTTTGTCGACTCATCAAAATGTTTACCAATGCTGTGAGTAAAGCTCAAATAACACTTTCTGCAACAACTCCCTAACCCATTTCTCACTGAATTACAAGCGCTAAATAATCAGCAGACATAGTTACAGAGGACTAGTAGCTCCTTTGGCCTTTATGGCCAAATAAAGGCCTTGATGGCCTTTATAATTGATCTTTATGGCTAAAAAGACGACTCAAATACAATTTTTTTTCATTTCCCCCTGGCAAATTTCTCCCTTAACTGGAACTTATTGAAAAGCTTCTTGAAGAAAATTTTCGTTTTTCCTTTGACTAGATGGATAATTTATCTTTATGGCTAAAAAATGGCTACAATACCATTTTTTGCAATTTCCCTGGCAATTTTCTCCCTTAATTGGACTTATTGAAGAGCTCCTTGAAGAAGTTTTCTTTTTTCTTTTTGACTAGATGGATGATCAATCTTTATAGCTAAAATGATGGCTAAAAGATACCATGTTTTTCCCATTTCCCCCGACCAATATCTCGCTTAATTGGACTTACTGAAAAGCTCCTTGAAGATAAGTTATTTATTTCTTTTTTACTAGATGGATAATGTATCTTTGTGGGTTTAAAGATGGCTAAGATACCTTTTTGTCCATTTCCCCCGGCAAATTTCTCCCTTAATTGGACTCATTGAAGAGCTCCACTAAGAAATTTTCATTATTCTTTTTGACTAGATGGATGATCTATCTTTATAGCTAAAATGATAGGTAAAAGATACCCTGATTTTCCCATTTCCCCCGACAAATTTCTCCCTTAATTGGACTTACTGAAAAGCTCCTTGAAAATAAGTTATTTATTTATTTATTTTACTACATGGATAATGTATCTTTGTTGGTTTAAAGATGGCTAAGATACCATAACCCTATTAAGAGGTATTATTGAAAGACTTTTAACGAAAATATCCATTTCTTTGAATACTTGTTAGATTTCACCCTCCTCCATGGAAAAAACGCCTCCACCTTAACTTTAACTCCGCCTTTAACGCCTCTACCTTAACTTTTGAGCCATAGAACATGATACTTCAATCAATTCACTCCACAATGACATTACTTGACTGCCCCCTTAGATGGCTAAGATTTTTTCCATTTCCCCCGGCAAATTTCTCCCTTAACTGAACTTATTTGAAAAACTCCTTGAAGGAAAGTTTCTTTTTTCCTTTGACTAGATGGATAATTTATCTTTACGGCAAAAAGGCATTTTTCTACCATTCCCACCCGGGAAATTTCTCCCTTAATCACCAATGAATCACTAAATGAATCAACAGCACTTACGGCTCTTTCACACTACGCCGCATAAAGTTTCCCTGACAATAAAAAGGATAATGTATTGAGGAATTTTTTAAGACAGTGAATTGCAGAAAAGACTACCGGCATATTTTGCATAGGCCTACCGGAATATAAGACTACCTGAATATAAAGACTACCGGAATATTTTGCATAGACCTACCGGAATATATATAAAGACTACATGAATAGTTTGCATAGACCTACCGGAATATAAGACTACCGGAATATTTTGCATAGACCTACCGGAATATAAGACTACAGGAATATAAAAACTACCGGAATAGTTTGCATGGACCTACCGGAATATAAAGACTACCGGTGTATTTTGCATAGACCTACCGGAATATAAGACTACCTGAATATAAAGACTACCGGAATATAAAGACTACCGGAATATTTTGCATAGACCTATCGGAATATAAGACTACCGGTATATAAAGACTACCGGAATATTTTGCATAGACCTACCAGAACATAAGACTACCGGAATATAAAGACAACCGGAACATTTTGCACAAACCTGCCGGAATGTAAGACTACCGGAACATAAAGACTACCGGAATACCTAATAGCCGTCTTTATCAATACAAGTAAGTAGAGTCGATATAAAATTCGATAAACGATAGAAACGGGAAAGTTGAAACCAACAATAAAACAGTCCCAACTAGCGTTGTCAACGCTTTGAGGTGATTGGTACCATATGTCTGACCAAAATAATATCACAAGATTCTATGTGGTACAAACATAGACTCTACCGCAGTTTCCATTTCAAAGACAAAAATACTAGAATAAACTGAAAAATGAGTAACGCTGTTTATCGCTCATTTTTTTCTCGGTCAAAATTTCTTTTCTTAGGCTTATATACCTAAGTACGCCATAGACGGTCAAGCAGTATGATAAAGCAATTCCGCCCATCGATTGACGTGAGCTTCAATCTATTTTTCAAGTTGTGAAGATTAATTCCCTTTAATCTTGATCAAAACTCATTTTCAATTTATTTTTTGATTGGGTTTTGAAGTGTCTGATCTGAATTATCTGTTAAATGCATTCTAACATAGACTTGGCAATTCTTTGCTTAATTTTGGCTGTCCTTAAGCGAAAAAAATTTAACAGGAAATGTCGTTGGTCTAAGGAGCGGTAAAAAATGAGAAATAGCTATATACTTTATAATTCTTTAATCAATGTTATTCTACAATTGCCGTATCTTTAAACAAATAGCATAATCTATCATTAACAAAATAAACTCGCGTTCGGACTTTCGAATTTGACATTCCGAGTTTTGAGGTGTTTCTTCCATGGCCAAGTGACTGACTCAATACTTGATCAAAATGGACATAGACGGTCAACCAACCCCATCAACCACTAGAGTCACTCAAACTTTCGACCAATCGCTGTTAATCGTTTTATTCAAGCGTAGTACAGGCTACAGACGGTCAATCACGCTCGAGTCAATCGATTGAAATAAGGTTTTAATCAAAATGATTGTAACGTTTTGTTCTGTACGTTAGGTTGTTTTGTCTGTAACACTTTTTACGTTTGCAACGTTTGGTTTTTTTGCCTGTAACGTTTTGTTCTGTACGTTAGGTTGTTTTGTCTGTAACACTTTTTACGTTTGCAACGTTTGGTTTTTTTGCCTGTAACGTTTTGTTCTGTACGTTAGGTTGTTTTGTCTGTAACACTTTTTACGTTTGCAACGTTTGGTTGTTTTGCCTGTAACGTTTTGTTTTGTATGTTTGATTGTTAAGCTGTAAAGTTTTGTACGTTCGTAACGTTTTGTTCTATACGTTAGATTGTTTTGTCTGTAACGTTTTGTTTTGTACGTTAGATTGTTTTGTCTGTAAACTTTTATACGTTTGTAACGTTTTGTTTTGTACGTTTGGTTGTTTTGATTATAACGTGGGCAGTGCCAAACAGCCTCACGCTCTATAAAGCATTCTGGGTTAAATAAGTTCATTATAACATTGCGGAAAAGTCAATTCAGCAAGCAGCAAAATGGAATTTCTGGTGAGCAATCAATAAATCTTAAAATAAATTAATAAACGTTTCCTAGAATGCATTTCACGCTTGATCAGAGCTTGAGTCTCCATATCCATAGCACTTTATTAATTTTCAAATAGTTTATTGATGATGATTGTGATGATTTTAGACTATGATCATGATGGTTTTATCTATTTATACACTAAGTTGGTGTGAGAGGACTTATTTAAGTGAGAAAGCTCATTTTTGACATAACGTAACCGAAGTAACTAGCAAAGAAAATTACGTGCGTAGGGTGAAAGGCGCTTTAATCTTTAAGAGCTTTACTTTCTTGGAGAGGAATACCAGTTTTTACTTTGGCTACATTAAAGTGCCACTTTCTGTCTCAGTTCCTTTACCCATTTCTCACTTAATAAAATAAGTGAATAAATGACTGGCTTACAAATAGAGAATTTTAGTTCCTTGTTATTATTATACACGATTATTTAATTATTAATTGAATCAATGCTATACTTATTTAAATTAATAACCAATAGACCTACTCGTAGATGACTTTCGTTCTTTGAAGAAGAATATCAGCTTTCCTTGGGCTAAATCACAGTAAAGGTAATATACAGTAGCGAAAAGTCCTATACTCCCCATTGAAAATTTTTGACACAGATCTAAAACCACAGAAGATTCATGACCCCGCCTTCGCGTACGCTCAATGAAAAATGTTTCCGACGGAAAACCAAGTAGCACCTAAATCTATGGCTCTGACGTTTATGCTCAGAGTCTAATCACACACTATGAAGTGTGCGTCATGTCTGGAAAAAAATTCGCTATTGGTATGTACTTACACTGTGGGCTAGATGAACAATTGGCCATCAATGCTATGAGCAAAGCCAAAGAGTCAGTTTCTGCCAGAGTTCTCTGACCCATTCGTAACTTAATTAAACAATCAAAAGACCTACTCATTGAGGATTATGGTTCCCTGAAAAAAGGATATTAGCTTTTCTTTGGCTAGATCGACAATTGGCCATCAATGCTACGAGCAAAGCTGAGGTGCCACTTTCTGCCACACTTCTCTGACCCATCCCTCACTTAATTAAATAAATAATAAATTAGTAAGCCTACTCATTGACAGCTTTAAGTCGTTGAAGAATATGATCTTTTCTTTGGCTAGATGGACAATGGCCCATCAATGTTATGAGCAAAACTTAACTGCCACAGTTCTTTGACTTGATTTAAACTTAATTAAATAATTGACTAATCAATCAATTTGCTCATAGACTACATTAGTTCCTTGAAGAAAAATATCTGCTTTCCTTTGGTTAGATGGACAATTATCCACCAATGTTATGAGTAAAGCTAAAGTGCCGCTTTCGGCCACAGTTCTCTGGCCAATTGGTCCCTTAATTAAATACATGAATAATCAATAAACTAATTCACTGAGGGCTTTAGTCCCTTGAAGAAGAAAATTAGTTTTTCTTAGGCTAGTTGGACAATTGCCTATTTATGCTGAGAGGAAAATTAAAATGCCACAGTTCTTTGACCCAATTTTATACTTAATTAAATCAGTGAATAACCAATCAACTTACTCATAGAGGACTTTCTCGTCCTCTATATAGAGGACTTTCTCGTCCGAATAATCAATCGACGTACTCACAGAAGACTTTCTCGTCCTCTATATAGAGGACTTTCTCGTCCGAATAACCAATCGACTTACTCACAAAGAATTTTCTCGTCCTCTATATAGAGAACTTTCTCTTCCGAATAATCAATCGACTTACTCATAGAAGACTTTCTCGTCCTCTATCTAGACGACTTTCTCGTCCGAATAATCAATCGACTTACTCATTGAGGACTTTCTCGTCCTCTATATAGAGGACTTTCTCGTCTGAATAATCAATCGACGTACTCACAGAAGACTTTCTCGTCCTCTATATAGAGGACTTTTTCGTCCGAATAACAAATCGACTTACTCACAAAGAACTTTCTCGTCCTCTATATAGAGAACTTTCTCTTCCGAATAACCAATCGACTTACGAACAAAGAACTTTCTCGTCCTCTATATAGAGAACTTTCTCTTCCGAATAATCAATCGACTTACTCATAGAAGACTTTCTCGTCCTCTATATAGACGACTTTCTCGTCCAAATTATCAATCGACTTACTCATAGAGGACTTTCTCGTCCTCTATCTAGACGACTTTCTCGTCCCAATAATCAATCGACTTACTCATTGAGGACTTTCTCGTCCTCTATCTAGACGACTTTCTCGTCCGAATAATCAATCGACTTACTCATAGTGGGCTTTTTCATCCTCTATAGAGGACTTTCTCGTCCAAATAATCAATCGACTTACTCATAGAGGACTTTAGTTCCTTGAAGAAGAATATCAGCTTTCCTTTGGCTTGATGGACAGTTGGTCATCAATGTTATAAGCAAAGCTAAAGTGCCACTTTCAGCCACAGTTCTCAGGCCCATTTCTCGCTTAACATGTTCACAAATTAAACTACGGGCCAACTCAAAATTTTTCTCTTTTTTTGCGAGTTTCAACATGGTTGATTCGAATGATGACAGCTCTGATATCAAAAAGGGGTCTCCTGTTATTTTTATTAATAGTCGCAACCATTTGACGCTACCCAGGCCTTTGGCACAAGTTTTCATAACTGACTCGTCGATAGTTGGAGACATCTAGAAATAAAGGGTGTATAACAACTTGATACGCACAAAAAAAGAAAAAAAAAAGCACATAGAAAAGCCGAGATGATTACCCCTCCAATTACTTAATCAGTACTCATCAACATTTAGTTATATCATTTTTTAGTTAAATAGCTAACTGTATATACAACTTCATTAGTTATACAATATTTAGTCACATAAGTTATATAAATAATAATATCAAATATTAGCTATCAATTTTTACCAAATGTTGACCAACCTGTCAATAGTTGGAGACATCTAGAAATAAGCTGTGTATAACAACTTGATACGCACAAAAAAAAGGAAAATAGAGCTCATGGAAAAGGCGCGATGATTGCCACTCTAACTACTTCATCAATACTTATCAACATTTAGTTATATCATATTTTAGTAACATAGCGAACTGTCTATACAACTTCATTTATTATACAATATTTAGTAATGATGAAATCTATCGTATGACAAATCATACCCCCATCCTTGATCTCATTAGAAAGCGGCGATGGATGTATTGGGGGCATATGGTGCGAATGGGGGAAGGAAGGCTGCCGCACGAAGCATGGTGTTGGACACCCCCCGGTCTCCGCAAATCCGGGAGACCGAAAATGACCCTTGGCAGGTCGCTAATGAAGGAGGCGAAGCTGGCAAGGTCCTCGTTGGAGGAGCTATGGTTGAAGGCTCAGGACAGGTCGTCATGGCGAAACACTGTTGCTGCCTTATGCGCCACCAGGCGTAGGAGGATCTAATTCTAAGTCTAAAGTAATTTAGTCACATAAGTTATATAAATAGTTATATTTAATAATAGCTATCTATTTTTACCGAATGTTCACCAGCTCGTTAGAGAAATCTAGAAATAAGCGGTGTATAACAACGTGACAAATGTAAATGAAAATGTAGCACATTTTAAAGTCACGATGATTGCCACTCTGGCAATTTTTAAGTAAGTATTAATATTTAGTTATATAAATTTTTAGTTGTATAGCTAACTATCTATACAACTTTATTAGTTATATAAAAATTAGTCACATAAGTTATATAAATAATTATATCAAATAATAGCTATTAATTTTTACCAAATGTTCACCCACCTGTAGATAGTTGGAGACATCTAGAAAAACGGTGCCTAACACATTGACTCAGACAAGAAAAGACTAAATAGAAATAAGACGTATTATGATGCCACAACAATTGCCATCTAGTGATTTATCCATTCAGGGATTCGTTTTCTTTTCGGAATCTTTTCTACTGTAATATAAAAAATGCTTCGATGGGGGCAAATACGGATTAGCGTCTGTTTTTGGAATTAATACACATGATGAAAAGATTACCACAAATTGTACTTTTCCGGAAATTAACCTTACCTGAGGTTAATTATCTGAAATTTTTTTTCTGAATTCAACTTTACTAATGGATATATTTTACACAGATCTGATTCTATAATTTGCTTAGCACTGATTTTAAGATCTTGTAATTGGAGTTTGGTAACATTTCTTCTCTTTTTTCTGAAATTCAACTTAATATTTGGACTTGTGAATCCTTACTATCTACCTAAAATGAGTTCAACTTCAACTCAAAATAAACTTGAATTGCTCTAACTTAAAATTCTACCCAAATTCAACGTAAAACAAATTGAACTTTTAATGAGATAAGAAATATAGTAAATAACCTCCTTTACAGGTCACGGAGCCTATGGGGGGATTAGTGATTTTAATTACTACAAGTTAGTAGTTGTACGAGAGATATTGTCCTAAATCTAACTTGGGTAACGGGCATTTTTTCACATATCTTATTCCACAAGTTGCTTAGCTTGATTTTAGAATCTTGTAATACTGCATCTTGGAGTTGGGTAGCATTTCCTCTCTTTTCTTTAAACTTAACTTAATATTTAGACTTGTTAAACCTTACTATCAAATTAAAATGAGTTCAACTTCAACCCAAAATTAACTTGAATTGCTTCAACTTAAAATTCCACCCAAATTTAACATAAAATAAATTGAATTTTTAATAAGACAAGAAATATAGGAAACTCGTTTACAGGCCCTGGAGCCTTTATAATAATTAATAATTTTAATTAATCATTGATTTTATTAAATTTGCTTGCTTGAAATATATCTATCCATCTATACAAGGGAAAAAATGTCAGAAATCTACGAGAAAGTTAGTAGATGTATGAGAGAAATTATCCTAAATCCAACTTGATTAACGGGCATATTTTTCACAAATTTGATTCCATAAGTTCCCTAGCTTGATTTTAGACTATGGCTCAAATGCTTGGCTCTTCCGTTATCTGTGTTTCCGAGGTCCACCGGCAAGATCTTAATTTATTGGGGGTTCCTAACTTTTCTTCTTTTACTAAACTTCGGCCTGATGACCATCCTCTTGAGAAAAAAGGAGGAGGAATTATGACACTCGTGCACGAAGATTTTAAATATACCTTTTCTTGAAGGTATATTTTTGAAGGTACTTTCTTGAAGGTACTTTTCTTGAAGGTATAGAAAAGGTATATTTTAAATATACCTTTTCTTGAAGGTATATTTTTGAAGGTACTTTCTTGAAGGTACTTTTCTTGAAGGTATAGAAAAGGTATATTTTAAATATACCTTTTCTTGAAATATAGATTTTAAATATACCTTTTCTTTAAGATATTGTTGAAATTTTTTGGGTCAAAACCCAACCAAAGCGACTCCCTAGGCCACTCTCTGCCATAGCAATGTGCGTTTTCTATTATTCACCTGGTCAGCCAGCTGCAGCAAGAAAAGCTTTTTGGGAGAAGCTGCAGGAATCGACAGATTACGTCCAGAGAACTCACCCATATTTTGGAGTAGTAATGCTAGGAGATGCTAACGAACTCGATAGTAAATCGCTGGCCAGGTCACTTAACCTTAAAACTCTAGTCGATTTCCCAACAACTAAGGGAGATACTTTTCTGGGTGTAATCCTGACTAATCTCTCGGAATACTACCTGAATCCAAGTAATCTAGCGCCACTTGGTGGAAGTGATTGTTATATGTTACAGTGGAACCCCTTGGAAAAAGTAAAAATTAAATATTCAGTAACCGAAGTTACTTCAAGGCCGATCACTGATCATGGTCTGCTGCAATTCGGTGACGGGAGAAAACTGGGTCGCGGTCTCTTCAGCTAAAGACTTGGATTCTCAAGTAGAAGAATTCCATAATAAGATAAATTCAAAATTTCTCGAGTGCTTTCCCGAACGTAAGACTAAATTCTGTTCTAGTGATAAACCATACGTAAATTCAAAAATAAAGCAACTGATAAAACAAAAATTGCACCTAATATGAAAAGGTCAAGTGAACCAAGTAAAACAGTTGGCAAACCAAATAAAATGGAAAATCAAAAAGGCACAAGCAAATTACTATGAAAATGAAGTTGACCATCTTTTGGAGTCCAAACCGTCACAGTTTTTCAGTAAAGTAAAAAGTCTGACTGGCAAAAGTTCTCAACCAGTTGACTTCATGAAGGAGGAGCCTCTAGAGAAAACCGCGAATGATTTAAATGCCCATTTTGCTTCAATTGTGCAGTCTTACCCCCCTATTCCACCCGAGGATCCTCCAGTAAATTTAACTACTCCTTCAGATGATAATTTAATTGCTGATATTTCATCGGCAATTATAATCCGTAAACTCTCTTCGTTAAAAAGAACTTCCGTTGCCCCTTTTGACATTCCAGTTGCTCTCATTAAAGCATTTGCTAAAGAATTATCATTTCCCTTTCAGATAATTTTCAATAATATAACAAAAACAGGATATTTTCCAAAGAAATTGAAGAAAGGGTTTATTACTCCCATTCCAATGAAAGGAGCAGCTAATGATTTCTCTGGTGTCCGGCCGATCACAGTTACGTCAGTGTTTAGCAGAATATACGAAAGCTTTGTTGCCGCATGGCTGAAAAAATATCTTTTGAAAGTAACTGATCAAAAGCAATTTGGTAGCATCCTTAAGTGTTCCACAGTTCATTACCTTGTTAATTTAATTTATTTTATTTAAAACACCTGGATGAACCTTGAAAATGGATAAATTTAATTGCAATTGATTTCAGAAAAGCATTTGACCTTGTTGATCACAAAATCCTTTTAGAAAAAATGGCGGAAAAAAAATATACCAGCTTTCTAATTAAAATCATCAAGAGCTTCTTAACAAATAGAGAGCAAACTGTGAAGTATAAAGACCAATTTTCCACTTCTCTGCCAGTTTTTTGTGGAATTCCACAAGGAACTGTGATGGGGCTGCTGGGATTCCTCCTCATGATAAATGAAAGTTCTGCTGAGCTGGAGGACAGATAGAAATACGTTGACGACTTGTCCTTAACGGAAGTCGTATCTAAGGATTCGAAGAGCAATGCTGCTGGTTTCATTGACCAAGTTACCTCAGAGGCAGCTGAACTAAACATGGTCGTGAATAAAGACAAATGCTTGGTCACAACATTTTCTTTTCTTCAGAATACTCAACCGTCTTTCGAACCTACTATCGCTTCCGAGCTAATAAGCTAAAAAATAACTTTAATTGGTGTGGTGATTTCTTCTGACCTCTCATGGCGGGAGAATACAAAGACAATTGTAAAAAAAAAGCTAACGGCACAATCCAAATGCAAGAAACACTGAAAGAAATTCGAGTTCTTAAGGATCAGCTGAAACTAATCTTATTCACTTTCATCCGCCCCTTAGTTGAATACGCTTGTCCGTTTTGGCACTTTGCCGTTACCCAGGATGAAACTGATAAAATAGAACGAGTTCAGAAGATATCACTACAAATCATTTATGGCGGTTCCCCTCTACCTTACTACTTTTTCCTCAAGGAATTTAAACTTGAATCCCTTTCTTCCCGCCAAGGAAAATTATGCCAAAGATTTGGCTCCTCCCTCCTTCAACATCCCATCTACCGATCATTCCTTCCCCCACCTTTTGTCCTTATAAGATCTCGTCCCCCCAGGGAAGTGGCCTGAAACTAACCCCAGTCCACTGTAACACCATGCGCTACAGTAAAAGCTTTGTGCCAAGCTTTGTGAAATATTACAATGATCTCTAGTGTTTTTATTTTTTAGTTTATTTTATCCCGACTAAGTTTTATCAGACAATTTTATTCTCAATCTCAAGTGTTTTTATCCCTTAGTTTGTTTATCCTGACGAAGTTTTATCAGACAACTTTATTTTGCTATTTATGACTAAGAGACATCATATTTGGGCTTTGCCCACGAGTGCTTTGTCTTGTTTTTGAATTAAATGAATTTGAATTTAGAAGCTTGAAATACTGTTTCTTAGAGTCGGGTAGCTTTTTCTCACTTTTTTAAAATACAACTTAATATCTGGACTTAACTTCAAAACAAGTGGAATTTCAATTCAAAATAAACTTGACTAGCTTCAACTTAAAATACCACCAACATTCAACTTAAAATAAACTGAATTTTTAATGTCAAACTTTCAATTTTTTTAAAATTTTAAACTTTTTTAGCCAGACAATGTCCTTCAAATGGCTCATAGAACTGGTAGACTATTTAAACTACCCCTATTCCATGTTTTTATACAATTCTGAAAAAGGCTTATGCCAGCTTTGCCTCTCACTCAGACTAACTGTCTTGTTTTTGTTTTTTTCCCATTGGCAAAAATATTTTTTTTGTTTTTTTCTCAACGCAGTCCACCAACTTGATTTTAATTCCAAAATCAACAGATTTTTTACCATACGCAACACTGACAGTTGCACTACAAAATTTAATTCCTATCTTCCATGTTAAATAACTGGGGGTCTACTTCTAATAAGTTTCTTATTTTCTTAAACTTGTTTTTTTCTTATTTTCTTAAACTTGATCTACTTAAGGAATGTTCTTACGTTCAAATCATACACCGGCAGCAATTTTTTCTAGAATTTAGTTTCTATTTTTTCGTTCTATTTCTTTTTATGTTTTTCCTTCTATTTGATTCACTTTGCTAAGAATCTCGACATACTTTTTTGAATAACAATTCATTTTTCTTTTCTAAGGCTTAATGTGATGTTCGGATTTACTCAAGTAGTGAGGCAGCTCCCCATGGTTTATTCTAAATTTATTTTAATTATTTGAATATTATTGGATATTTATTTTAAATTCAACGTAGATAATTTCGGAGACCACACTGCCTTTCCATGACGATAAATAAAAGTTCAAATAGGGATAAAATCCTTTTAATCCGTGTTTTTTATAACAATGATAGAAATTCACAAAAATATCAGTTTTACCACTGATGACGGTCACTGTATATGTGACCGAAATATCTGGTATTTTTGTGAATTTCTATCATTGTTATAAAAAACACTGTCTATTAAAAGGATTTTATCCCTATTTGAACTTTTATTTATCGTTTTAAATTCAAATTATTAACTATAGCTTAAATATTCGTAAAAAAAATAGTTTTACTTAAATATATGTAAAAAGAAGTAATTTAAATAAAATGAACGAAAAAAATTTCTTTAAAGAGCTATAAATATCAGATAGTTGACAACAGGTTGTTGCTGATGTGTTCCTTCAAACTTCTTCAAAAATGCAACACCTCAAAAGAGCAAAATTTTATCAAAGACATCAAAATTCTATCTGTTCAATTCAACTTCACCAAATTTCAGCAAAGACATCAAAATTTTCTCTGTTCAATTCAACTTCACCGAATTTCATCAAAGACATCAAAATTTTCTCGGTTCAATTCAACTTCACCAAATTTCAACAAAGACATCAAAATTTTCTCTGTTCAACTCAACTTCAGCAAATTTCATCACAGCTTCTAATATGTCATTAAACTTGATATTTCTCTCCCCAGGTAGCTCCTCTATCAGTTATTCTAGATTTATTTTAGTATTTTTTTTTAATTAAGTTTATTTGTTGTAGCCTAATTATAAACTAGCCTATAGCTGAAATCATACTAAAAGATTATTTTACTTAAATATACACAATGGTAAAATAATTTAAATACAAAAATTAAAAACTTAGATTATAGAGCAATAAATACCGGATAGTTGACAACAGGTTGCTGCTGATGTATTCCTTCCAACTTTTTCAGAAAATGCAACACTTCAAAAGAGCCATCAAAATTTTCTCTGTTCAATTCAACTTCACCAAATTTCATCACAGATTCTAATACATCATTAAACTTGGTATCGCCTTCCCCAAGTAGAGAGGCAGCCTTTATCACTTCCTTTTGCACTTCCAGTTCAATATTGGAGTAGCGCCATGAAGCGGACCCTGTTTTGATGGAATCTAATGCTTTTACACATTCAGGGTAGAGCCCAGCATTGAAAAGGAGAGACGCCTTGGCCAGATGGGACAAATTCGAGTTTTTGTTCTCAATCCCTTCCCAGGATCCCAGATTGTATTGACATTGTTCAACCTAAAAATTATTGAAATCATTGGTAAAATACATTCTGAACTTGGTAATTACAAGCAAAAGTAATAGCCCAATTTCGAACACAGCCCTTTTTTTCGTTTTTTTTTTTCGGAGCTAACTTTTGCATTTTGCCAAAAAAGTTGTCATAATTGGCAAAACATAAACTGAAATTGAAATTTACAAAGCAGGAGTATAAGCCCAATTTCGAACACAAACCTTTAATTTCTATAACCCTCTCTTTTCTTTCAGTGCTAATTTGCTCAAAATCGCCATAACTGGTAAAATATAATCAGTACTTGGAGCTCACAAAGCTAGTATTTTAGAAAGCCCAGATTTTAGAAAAAACCTCGAAATTCCAAAACTCTTCAGTTTTTTTGGAGGCAACTTTTGTATTTTGCAAAAAAAAAGCTGCCATAATTGTCAAAACATAAACTGAACTTGGAACTTACAAAGCAGGAGTAAAAGCCCCTTTAATTTTTATAACTGTCTCTTTACTTTCAGTGCCAATTTGCGCAAAATTGCCATAATGTGTACTGGGAACTTACAAAGCTAGTGTAAAAGTCCAGTTTTGAGCACAAGCCTCTAAATTCCGAAGCTCTCTGTTGTTTTCACAGCCAACTTTTGTATTTTGACAAAAAAAATTCCCATAATTGGCAAAACATAAACTGAAATTGGATTTTACAAAGCAGGAGTAAAAGCCCAATATCGAACACAAACCTTTAATTTTTATAACCCTCTCTTTACTTTCAGTGCTAATTTGCCCAAAATTGCCATAACTGGTAAGATATAATCAGTACTTGGAGCTCAGCCCAGATTTTAGAAAAAAACCTCTAAATTCCAAAACTCTCCGTTTTTTCGGAGCCAACTTTTGCATTTTGACAAAATGGTTGCCATAATTGGCAAAAAAATAAACTGAACTGGGTACTTATAAAGCAAGAGTAATAATTCAATATCAAACACAAAGTTTAATTTTTATAACTCCCTTTTTAATTTCAGTGCAGATTTCCACAAAATCGCCATAATTGGCAAAACATAAATTGTACTTGGAGCTTAGAAAGATAGTGTACAAAGCTCAGGTTTGAGCACAAACCTCTAAATTCCAAAGCTCCGTTTCTTCGGAGCCAACTTTTGAATTTTGCAAAAAAAAAATCCCATAAATGGCAAAACATAAACTGAAATTGGAATTTACAAAGCAGGAGTAAAAGCCCGATATCGAACACAAACCTTTAATTTTTATAATCCTCTCTTTACTTTCAGTGCTAATTTACCCAGAATTGCCCAAATTAGCAAAATATAATCAGTACTTGGAGCTCACAAAGATAGTATAAAAGCACAGATTTTAGAAAAAACCGCTAAATTCCAAAACTCTCCATTTTTTCGGAGCCAACTTTTGCATTTTGACAAAATTGTTGCCATAATTGGCAAAAAATAAACTGAAGTGGGTACTTACAACGCAAGAGTAATAGCCCAATATCGAACACAAGGTTTAATTTTTATAACTTTCTTTTACTTTCAGTGCCAATTTCGGCAAAATTGCCATAATTGGCAAAACATAATTTATCCTTGGAGCTTACAAAGCTAGTATAAAAAGTCAAGTTTCGAGCACAAATCTCGAAGTTCCAAAACTCTTTTTTTTCGATCGATCTCTTCTATCTATTAAATATAAAGCGAAATAATACCCTAACCTTTATGGTAGTTCGGGGGATGGATGGAGAGGGATAGTTTTAGTGGTGATCTGCCGTGCAAAAAGTGGTGTAGCAAAGTAGCAATGCTGCTTGGTAGTTTTCAAATTTGTTGTCACATTTTGGCTGGAAATACTATTTTTACATATAAAAATACTTTTTGCTTAAAGAAAACCTCTTAAAACACAAGTTGTGCTGCTAAAGTGTCGGCAGCTTTTGGAATTCTGTCGAACCGTGCTACTGGCAGCTTTGAAACTCTCTCCATACCTGGTGGTGATTTCACAGAGGGGAGAGGGGACACTTGGCCCGGGCGCAGAGATTTTAGGGACGCAAATTCTCAAATAATTAATCTAAAGGTTATAATCATTTCACAACTTTTGAAATTTTATTTTTATCAAAATAAAGTAGAGGACGCAGTTGGCAAAATTTTATCAATAAATGAAAAATCTGTTAAACATTTAACATGAATATTTTGTACTTGTGCATTATATCCTACACACAGGGGCGTAGCTCCAGCATTTTTACTGAGGGGACAAAAAAGTTCCATATCCAGAGAGTCAAGGGGCATAGGCTATATAAAAGCTTTTTTTCAATTTGTTGTTGTTTTTTTTTGGGGGGGGGGGCAACTGCTCCCCTTGCCACCCCAAAACGACGCCACTGCCTACACACGAAAGAAGTCAAGTTTGGTTAATGGTAATGAAATAAAATAGGATGAAAATATAACAGTTTAAAAACAAATTTGGGCCATATATTTGCACATTAGGGGGCGGGGGGTAAAACATAGCATATATTAAATACGTAACCTAACCTAGGTACCTTCCCCCCCCTCTTAACCCCAAAAAACAACAGTTTAAATATTGTAAACGAAAAAAGAAAGCCCGCTCTGCGATCCATTTATCCATTGCAAATACCCGTTTGACTGGTTTCCTGTATTATTTCCTTGTACAGTCTATAACGCTGTGTAGGGTATAATGCACAAGTACCGAATATTTTTGGGAGACAGAGGGGGCGGGGTGCTAATTAAGAATTGGGGTGGGGTGCTAATAAAGATTCGGCCCCGGGTGCAAGAGGCCAGAACCACCACTGGGTAGTTTCATACTTATTAATGATATGTTTTACTCGTCCGATGTCTGACTTGATTATTGGTTTAATTTTTGTTCGTTTTAGGCTTCATCTATCTATTCAAGGTAACATCTGTTATTTTTTAATTTGATGTGATTATTCATTCTAATTTCTGTCCGTCTAAAATTTCAATTATTCGTTCCCCATAAACATTGTGCGTTTAAGTTTGACTTGCTGTATGATTTTATCTCTGCTAATTTTAGGTTCTAATGTAGCTCTTTACGTTCTTTCATTTTTTTGGAAAACATTCTTTTTTAAATTAATTTATCTTCGCCGTTTTATTTGACATACTCTTATTATGAGTTAATTCTCAAAATAAATATGTACGATTTGTTAAAGCTTTCTACTTTAGGACTAAAATATGGGACTACAACATAAATTTTAGCAAAACCTGAATATTTAGTCAAAATATTGGATTAGCCAGAGTTTTGGGTTTTAAATATTCCTACTAGTAAGTTCGGGGTAGAGGGGGAGGGGTATTTATAATCATTCAGATTAAGGAGTAGCATTATTTGGTCTTGCATTGAGCTTCCATCCTGGTGTATTTTAACACGTACCTTAATCCGCCATTTTGTTAAGGGAATCTTTCGATATGCTGTTTTGTGTGACCGTTTTTTTTTTTATAAATGAATGCATGTCAAGGTCATTTATTAAAAAGAGTTCTGTTTTGTTTTCTTACCAGAAAAAAAAAATACTTTAAAATATTTCTAGCAATAATTAAAAGAATTTTTTCATGTAATGTTTTGTTGTAACTGTTCTTAAATTCATATGAAAACCTAAGAACCCTACAATTAGTTCTGCTAGATGATTGGTAAATCAAAATCAAAACTATTTTACTACCAGCTTTTTATTTCTTTTTTTTACTTTTTCATTATTCTATTTATTATTATGCCATTTATTATTATGCTATTCATAATTATTTATTTATTTATTATTCTATTTTTCATTATTCTATTTATTATTATCTATAATTATTATACTATTTATTTATTATTCTATTCTTACTTTCTTAATTATTTTTTTCTATATTTTCTCTGTTGATAGGTTAATGAACTTGACTAATTTGTCTTCTGAATGGTTCATATAGCATTAAAACACAATAATTTATTATTATCTATAATTATTATTCTATTCTTTTTTATTATGCTTTTCTTATTTTCTTAATTATTCTTCTTTTCATTTTCTCTGTTAATAGATTTATGAGCTTGACTAATTCGTCTTCTGAATGGCTCATATACAAATACAAAAACAAAACAGAACAAACAGTTTTTTCGTGTTTTCACCTGAAAAACCCAAAAAAAGTATGCTTGTAAATAATAATTTTCAACTTTTTCCTGAAATCAACGATTTTTCATTTTTCTCCTCTTTTCTCTATTCATAATTGCCTTGTTCATCTCGTATAAATAAGTAGTCTAAGGAGACAAGGGAATGAAAATAAACTCACCTGTTGATTCAAGTACGTTTTATTGGTTTCCAATTTATCCAATTGACTCTTCTCACTAGCATTCTTAATTCTTTCTTCTAAAACACTAATATCTTCCACAATACTTTTAACGCCATCTTCCAATTTGCCAGAACTAATCAAAAATATACTTTGAATCCAATCACAGTGATAGCCCACTCCCAAGCTAAGCCAATTATAAAGCCCCAAGATGGATAGGGAGTCATTCCTTCTTCGCAATGACTCCACACAGCATATAATAGCTTTCTCAAAGTCAGGATGCGTTTCCAAATTTTTCGAAATCATGTGATGGAGCCAGTAAAAACCATGGCGATATGCACTCTCCCACATACCCACTTCAAGTGCTAGTGGAGCTATGACACGACGGAGTCGGAGGAGCCATTCTTCGCAAGTTGAACGATTTGTCCGAAAAAAGAGTCTAATAGCCTTTGCAGGAGGTGGAAGAACCAACGCCGTTCCTTCATAACCATTATATAAAGCACGCTCTAAATGATCAACAAACGATACCAGAAAACTTGCTCTTTGATTTTTTTTACAACTATAACTCAATGAATCTTTGATAGGCTCGTTTAGTTTCAGTAGACTTAAGGTTTTAGCTAAGGGATCTGATTTACTATCACCTTCAGACGCGAGATATTTCACTGCCATTTCAATGGCCATAAACGTTTCATTGGGTTTGCCAAAAGGAGTGCGTAGCTTATTATTAATACAATAATTTGCGGCTTCCCACAAGGACCATTCAGTCATCAAAACATCATTCTTTTCACACCATATTCTCTGTTTTATTTCCAAAGAATTTTCTTGACAAATTGAAAATATATTACTAAGCCAAGGCTGTTCTGGCATAGCAGTTCCTTTCAAAATGTACATTGTCACAGAGTTAAAGTAAACAGTGGGTAGTGTAACAGATGATACCTTTGTCAGAAGTAACCTCTTAGCATGGCTGTATTTTTTACTACATTTCGTAGTTAGCTGCCTAAAAGTAAATTCAAGAAAAAGAGGCGGATACCTCACTAGAATATCATGAAAGCGTCGGCGTATAGCCTCATCAGGATATGCAGTGAAAAGTAATGCAATTTCTACAGCTAATCTGTGCTGATCACGATCCTGAAGCACAACGGCTGAATGAAATAACGCCTCCCCAAAATCAGCAAACGTCATTACAATGCCTTTATCATTATATTTCATTGATTCAAGAGTGGCGTCTACAAGTTTTTCTATATCTTGATTACCTTTCAGATTTTTTATATACGGTACTGATGCTGTAACTATATCCACACTCCAAGCAAGCAAATAATGTCTCGTCTCCATAGGTAATGATTTGATAAGAAGAGCTGTCACAGTTTCAACTATTTTCTGGAAATATTCAGAAGTTGGAGAATGATTGGGTACTACCCCCATACCAACGGGTTTGACACTGATCAGAGAGCTGCTAATCAAGAACTGACTATGATTTCTGCAATGAGCTTTAAGGACTTTTACAGCAGCCAGCAGAATGCTCTGCCTGCTATTGACTAAGTTTTCGTCAAGCAATATGGCGTCCATCACTTCAAATATTGAGGGTTTCAAGGCCCACATAACAATAAGTGAGTTAGACTCGCTGGCTAGCTGCGAGAGGGCATTTATACAAAATAGGACAACTACTTCTCCATTACCTTTTAGGTACTTTCCCTCACTGAAGCTATCACCCTGTACCCAATTGAATGTTGAGCCTAATGCCTTCAAACTAACTTGAAAATCATTGAGAATCAGTTTATATACTTCTTCTAAGACTTGGACGTCCTTAACTTTTAACAATGATTGATATAGAGTTAAGGAAGCTTTAACGACTTCAGTATGAGGAAGAAGACGAATACTCAATAGGGGGGAGTTGGGACTCAACCAACTGTGGATGTCCCCTTGTGTTATGATTGAAATATTTGTGACTACAGATGCAAACAGGCGTAAGTACGAGATAATAGTCCAAAACGGCAAATTTTCAATTGTTGGTAGCTGATTTTTAACGTAGGTCAGTATATGGGTTGAAAAACTTTGGCTTTTTAGTTGTAGAAATGGCAGCAATCCAGCTGCCGTGTCATTGGCTGAAAAAAAGAAATTTGTTTAGAAAGCTAGTAATAAAAAGTAACAAAATTGAAAGAAATTTTGTGGCAAATACTATGCATTTTGGGCTACTAAACTCTTTTAAAAACAAAATCAATAGCGTTAACATAAACAAATGGACCCCCAGGCCCTTCCCGATAAAAAAAGTTAAGTTTTACAATAATCTTTTGTAATTGCTTGTTGTTTTTTTTTCTTTGGGGGGGGGGCTTTTTGAATTACTTTAAGAAATAAATTACACAATACAATCCTGGCGGTAGGCCATAGACAGGGACAAGGAGGGAGGGTAGACACATAGACATATAGACAGTAAGGGAGGCGGGATAAGAAAGATAAAATATATTTAAAATAAATAAAATATATTTAAGAAAAATCAGTCCTATCCATACGAGGGCTGCTTTTTTACACTCCCCCCCCCCCGATTGGCTATATAGAAGTGACGGTTGAATTAAAATCAATAGTTTTATTAAAAAAAAAGTATACAATCAAGGTAAATTCGCTAAATAATCAACGTGACAATTGAGGCATTTGTCACATCTGTGAACAAGATTTGATATACCCTCTTCAGAAAATGTCACTATAAATGATTTGAAATGAATTTTAAAGGCACATCCAGGATTTTTGTTCCTTTTTTTTCTGGAGGGGGGTACAAGAAAAATAAATTTAAAAAAACACATTTATTTTATTTTTTAGAGTAAACCATAAGTCTCCTTACTCATTTTTTTCCACTTAACGTTATTTTCTATTTCATTTTTCTTTTTTTATTAATCAAAACTACAAAATCGAATACTTACAATGGAAAAAAATAAATTAGAGAATTAAGAAGAAAATATTATAAATTTATCAATAAAAAGTTAAACAATAAATATTTACAAGCAAATACACCAAAAATTTCTCAAAGGTACTTGATGAAAATGTGCTGCATCACGTATGTTATTATAAGCTTTGGTATTCTGAATGAAAGCCTATTGTATCCTCAATTTGGCGCTTCCCCTATCCCCGAATGTTTCAACGTTTCTCTGAATTTCTGTTGGATTTCCCAGAATTTCCCTGGAATTAACAAGCAATTCGGGGAAACGCGAAAATTCGAACACAGTCGGAATACTATTTCCATACCAGAATAACCTACAGACTTAAGCTCACTTATGATTTCGAAACTCTATTCTTAATCAAAAAAGATTTACTTCCTTTTCAAAAATAAGACAAAACTAGTTTTTCCCCAGTTTCAAGAAAATTTTACAAAAATTAACCACTATCAATCTATGACTTCTAACATCACCAATCTTCAGGCAAAAATTCTAGCGTACTTCTGAGTTTTCTATATCTATATTTATCTATCTATATATATATATATATATATATATATATATATATATATATATATATATATATATATATATATATATATTATCTATAGTTATCTATATTTGAGTTATCTATATAGTAGTAGTACTATTGATAACAGCTAATGGCCAATGACCACTCAGTTGAGTAGCAACCTAAGGCTACTATTGTAAGAACTTATGCCCAAGTCTGTGCTGAGAACTAATATTATTATTATAGGCGGACTCAGGGAACTCAGTCGAGGCTCTGGCCATAAAGGCCAAAAATTCCCCTTCTAAGTTATATACTACTAGAAGTACTAATAACTCATTGCAGTACTAAGTCGCTTGGCGCCAACACAGCCTTGGTCTCTCTACCCTTTATGGTCTCTCTCTCTCGTCTGGGGTCTCAGGAGGATTACAAACGAGGATATAATCAAGATTTCAAGATAAGAACGTCTCGAGCTCAAGTAGTCCTCCCACACGTCAGCAAACATCTCTGGAATCGATTAGCTAGAGAATAAAATCAAGCAATATATAAGCCTGCAGCAGAAGTCCTACTCAACGGTGTTGAATCTTGGACTGCCCAAGCAGCTCCGGAGCATGTCCAGGACATTTTTCGACCACCATTACCAGCATTCAATCCTACATATCAGGTTGTCAGTTCAAATTTCCAACAACAAAGTCCGCCAATTTGGTTACGACATCAACAAAACATCAAGCATCATCAAGCTCATCGCCTCCGCAGGCTTGGACACGCTATGGACCCCTGATGACCGCACCATTAAACAAATACTGCTTGCTGAATCTTTACAAAAATGCCACAAATAAACTGGTGGATACTAGTTTTAAAGGATTTGGAGCAAGCTGGAGGTTTCCAGAAGTTCCGACATAGCTATGACAGAATTGAAAGAATTATATTAATCAACATTTTTAATAAGGTTTTACAGTTAAGTTAACAACGTGTGCCGATGTTTTAGCAGCATCAACTGAACCTCAAGCATCATCAAGCTCATCGCCTCCGCAGGCTTGGACACGCTTTGGACCCCCTGATGACCGCACCATTAAACAAATACTGCTTGCTGAAGATTTGGAGCATCCCGGAGGTTTCCACAAATTCAGACACAGTTTTGAAAGAAATGAAAGAATTATATTAATCATTATTTTTAATAAGGTTTTTACGGTTAAGTTAAGGAGTTTCATAATTAACCCTACACAGCGTTAATTACTTTTCATCTGAGGAAGTTTTTTTTTTAAATGCTCATACCCATATTTCTCTAAAATACAAAACAAAAAAGAGGGAAAATTGAAATTAAGAAGATTAATGTTCTGCAAGAGCCTGCAGAACAATACAAGTAAAGCACAATTTCCTGAGAAAAATGTATCGGTATACGTCCTGGGACGGGAAAGTGGGACGAGTATATGAACTAATTATTCAGGAACGAGGTACAGCAGTCCTGGCAGTCCCATATAAATTTGTCTAAGAGATTAAGAAGGGAGAAGGAGGTATTTGCTTGTTATGGATGTTAGAAACATAGAGATTCCCCATAGGGTCGTGAGATAGAGCAACCCTAAGAAGTTGTTAACTAGTCAGGGGCGTCCCGAGGGGGGGGCGTGGAAGTGCGCGCCCCCTAACTTTTTGGCATTCGGTAAATTTTTCGCCGAAGGCAAAAATTTCGGCAGAAATTTTGAAAAATCGGCCAAAATTTAGCAAAATTCTTGATTTCTGTTGAAAAGCTTACCATGATCCGTAGAACTAAAGACAGGAATGGGCCAGTGGGGTGGGGACAGGACCTAATTAAGCAGTGTAACGGAAATAAACGACTGCGAAATAGAAATTTGACTTGAAATCATACAATACCTAAAACTAAGCCAGTGAACAGGGAGCAGGAATTAGACCTAACTAAGCACGGAAACGGACAAAATTGATTCAAAATAGACTTAATATATAAAATTACTATAAATAGACTTACTATAGATAAGTAATTCATCATCGGTGGTATCACACGACAGTATTTCCAGACTAATATCGATCATCCTAGTAATGGAAGTGTTTAAAAACTGTGTTCCAAAGAAATCAGCTCCTGATACCATATGCAAGTTATTGATAACGCTATTGACCACTGTGTTAAATACCCTGAAATAAAAACGATTAACAGACAAAAATTAAAAAAAAACACAACCTCAACTCTGCGTTACAATGGCTCAGGTTCCAAATTAAGTAACAAATTTCTAATGAAAGTAAAGATCAACATTAAAATTTCAAACACACAGATATTATTCTGAGAATGGGGGGGTGGCCCTTTCCTCAAACCCTGCTCTTTACACTGAAGCTTTACTAGTGCTTTACTGGGAGCAATTTTCGGCGCAACGAATATGTTTAGTGAGAAATTGCAAATTATTTAATTGTCGATTAGCTGTCAAAATAATTTAATGTAAATTTTTATCATTTAAAGCCAACGTTCGTCAATAACCAAAACATTCTTCAGGCATTTATTATAATTGTGAAATCATAATTGTGAAAAATATTTTCATCCCATTCCAATTTCTATTTTCCTTGAGCACAGGTTCTTGAAGTATTTTGGACCAAAATTCAAACTCTACTGTAAAGAGCAGAGGTTGGAGGAGCGGGGGGGGGGGCTACTTCTCACATTTATTGAATAATTTCAGTGTATTTTGAATTTTAATATCACTCTTTAGTTACATTTGAATAACTTTTTTGTTATTCAACTTCAGTTCATATTTAATAGCATACCCAAAATTAACCTAAATTGGAGAAATACTACCACACCCTCAACTTCCACTCTTTATACAAGAGTTTAATGTTTACATAATACTGTTCGAAAAAAAAAGACGCATGTAGTGTATTTCCTTTACAAATAACATTTTTTTAATGAACCATCTTTTCCCTAATAAAAGGGGAGCTTTCACCCTCGGGAAAGCTCCGGAGCTTCAGGAAGAACGCCTACGACGTTTTTCAGGCCCTAGGTACGCACTCCCTCCTGTAAAAGAACCCACTGGTCTTCCCACTAATAGCTGATATTCAACTAGGTGATACTCTATAGCCATTACTATTACTGGATAAATGGTCCATAATAATGATTCATTTTTCATAGACTTAAATGCATTTTTAGAGACAAATGCTATGCCACACGCCAGTATTCTGATCCTGGCAGACTACATAAATATCCTTTCAAAAGGTTTCAGGATTTTCGCTCGATAGCATTTCGGCCAAATTTAGGCCGAAATTGATGTTACACAGGACATATTTTATAAATCAGGGCTTTGCTAAGGCGTTTCTTTTGTTACTTAAGGAGGAGTGGATCTTTAAGTTTTCTTTTTAATTAGACCTTCAATAACATAATCTGTAACTGCTGGTCCAATATGATGGCACAAGGGAAAACCATGTTGGCCGGATTTGGGCCCAAGTTGATGTTTAACGGGACAAAATGCAGGAAATCAACACTTCGTTGTGGCGCATTTTTGACACTTAAAAAAGGCACTGGGTCTTAAGTTTCCTTTTTAATGAGACCTCTTTCAATAATCTGTGATTGTTGGCCCAATATGATAACCCAGGAAAAAAAAGAAAAGCACGCATGCGTAATCATCCTTCTCTAGAAAAGCTAGTCCAATATGATAACCCGGGTAAAAAAAAGAAAAACACGCATACGAGACCATCCTTCTCTTGAAAAGTAAGAAATTTCATAATTTTTTTATATAGTGGCATCATAGTTCCCATTGATAATAGGCGACATTAAAAAAAATATCATCAAAGTTTAAACCCTTTTTCTTAAATTGCGCAAATGATTAATTATATGATTCAGCATAAATATTGTGTCTATTTATAAATAAATAAATTTCATAAATAAATGTCAGTATAAATAAATGTCACCTGTACAGAATGAGCATAAATAGTTGATTATATTCAAGTACACATTGTAATCAAAACCTCAGATTTTTTTTTAATTTTGGTTTCTATTGAAACACCTTGCTCTGCTCTTTACTTACAATTAGTTACTACGAACTGCTGATGCAAGGCTCTCTTAAATGTGATGTTTACATTCAAGTTTAATATGGTATAACAATTCTTCAAGAATGATAAACATTCCTGATAAAGTGCATACCATCAAATATCATTTTTACAGTTTTCAAGGTGAGTTTTAGGTGAATTGTAATCAACTCCCTAAATATTATTTAGGGGGTTCCTCCTCCCACAACCTCTCCCCCTTCTGCGGAGGTTGTCATTTAATTTCATCTTTTATGTTATACTTAAACATGCAATAAGAGGGAGCTGTCATCCTGTAGTAATCATACTACAGGCTTAGAGCAAAAATATAGGGGATAAATTCCCCCTCCCCACCTTTCTCCTCCTTCTATATTAATATTGAAGCTCATTGAAAGTTAGAAAATCTGGGCAAAATTAATGTCCTTTTTGATGCTTCAGTCACTTCCCCTACCTACAGAAAGACCCAGTGACTTCCACCATTACTGTGGCTGATCCAGGGGACGAAGGAGCGCCTCCCCCTAACGTAGTCTAAAGTAGTGTAATTTACTTAATTAATGCAATTTCGCGTTAAATAAACTTACTCTTAACGCAAGTTTATCAGATCAACCTGCTTTGTGCCCCCCCCCCCCGTAAAAAAAATCCTCGATCCGCCCCTGCTCCATTATAGCTAATGCGCAATTGGATACCACTGCGAATAACTTCATGAACCCTCAAATAAATCAACTAGGTTAAATGCAGCTTAAAAATAATCATTATTAACCGTTTATTTTGTAGGACTACTTGCGCTTTTAGGAACAAATATGCCTTAGGGACTATTATAAAAAATCATAATAATAACCCTAATTATTAATTTTTTGTTAACAATAATTCTGGTTAAGGAGTCTCTTTAATCATAATTATTATTAATTATAATTACTATTCATTAAAATTAAGTATAATTTAAAAAAATGGGGCAAGCCAAAAATGTCCATATGTCATACGATAGTGTGAATTGCCACTTATATTTTGGTGATCAAATAACCGAGAAACAAACCTATACTTCTTCTACTTCCAAATTTAACCGTTACTGTACCAAAAAAAAATAAAAAAAATAACAAAAAATTAATACCTATATTGCCAAAATCAAAGCCAGAAATCAATACCTGAATAGCTTGTTTTGGCCAAAATTAAGTAAAAATCAAGGCCAATCATAGTTAATTCTAGTCATCTAAATCGAAATTAACCTTGTTTTAACCATAGTTAAAATCAAGACCAAAAATCAATACCTTAGTTGCTCGATTTGGCAAAATTGACGTCAAATTATCTTACCTAACAAAAAGCAGAAGCCTTCTACGTTCAAGATCCGATTCTGTGTCTATAACTGCCAGATTTGTCGTATCTTCAATAAACTGTGACAAAAGGGTAATAGTTGCTTGTTTATCAGCTAACCAAAACGGCCCCATACGGTTAAGTGCTTCATCAATTGTCTGGCAAATGTGTTTAGGCTGCTTAGGCTCAACATACCAGCCAACGAGAATGTCAACCATGTCCTGGAATTATGAATTTCAACTAGAGCCCTGCCTTTAATTGAAAGCATTAAAATCACCTATACTAGCCCAGCTTTTTGGCCCACCACTAAAATATGAAGGGGTGCCAGGAAACAGCGGCCAATATTCCCGCATCGCCCTACCTATAGCAAAGATAAACAGAGGGACTCCAAAAATTTTCTTTTTTTTTACTGGCTTAGAATTTCCTACAGAAGAACCAATTAGGTGCAATTTAGCTGTTAAGTCGTTTTCCTCACCTCATCAACTGAACTGGTCGGTTCAGTTGATGAGGTCAGTTGATCAGTTGAGTTGGTCAGTTGAGTTGTTTTTCCTAATGGAAAAACAAAAATAAAAAAATATAAAGTTCACTAATTTTATAGCCTTTATATTAAGTGTTGCAGGAAACAGGTTTTTGGAACAAAACATGATTTGAGACGTTTATTCTTCAAACATTTAATATTTCTCTTGTTGTTTTCTATGATTTTTTTTTTTTTTTTTTTTGCAAAATTATTTGATTTTCGATGATAGTGACGGAAAAGGAAACCAATAAAAATGTATCCATATGGCGGCAGTGAAATTAAAATAAGGTTAATTAGGAAGTTCTAAATTTGACAGCGAAATGTTCTCTTTGAGTGAAAAACGTTCATATGTTCTAAAATCCTTCTTGCAAAGTTTAGGTACAGTCACTCTATTGGCGTCAATTGGGGGGGAACGGGAGAAATTTACCCCCAAGATTTTTTTTTCATTAATATTTTAATACTTTTAGGGTGTGTTTCCCCCTTTATTCGAAAATGAGGCAAATTTTTTCAGGCTCTTAACTTTTGATGGGTAAGACTAAACTTGATGAAACTTATATATTTGAAATTAGCATAAAGGTCCGATTCTTTTGATGTATATACTGGTATCATTTTCGTGTTTTTAGAGTTTCGGTTACTATTGATCCGAGTTGCTCCTTACTTATAGTTCGTTACCACGAACTGTTTGTTTAGTTACTATCTGTCATAAATTAACTAATAATTTTCTCTAGGAATCTCCAGGAGAATAGTACATGTTGGAAGACCCGATCTAACTGTAACTATTTTTTTGAGGACAAACATAACTGTCAAATTGCAAGTGGCGACCCCCCTTCCCTTTCAGTACAGTATCCCCAACCCAAACAAAAGTATTTGCTGGATAAAAATTGGATCAAAAATTCAATTCTTTTGATGTATCTACTGGTATCAAAATTTTGTTTTTAGAGTTTCGGTTACTATTGATCCGGGTCACTCCTTACTTACAGTTCGTTACCACGAACTGTTTGATTAGTTACTAACGGTCATAAATTAACTAATAATTATCTCTGGGAATCTCCAGGAGAATAGTACATGATGGAAGACCAGATCTAACTGTAACTGTTTTTGGAGGACAAAATGACTATCAAATCGCAAACAAAAATATTAACTGGACCAAAACCAAAATACTTCACATATTCATTATTTGTTGTCAAAAGCATTATTTGTTGTCAAATTATTTGTTGTCATTATTTGTTGTCATTATTTGTTGTCAAAAGGTCCTCGCCTATAATAAAGAGCCGAGTACCTCCAATGTATAATTTTTTTCCAACCGCTTCAAAAGGAAAGGGTAGTCGTAGATACTTTAGAGGGGGTTCATACGATTAGCAGTTCTAGTGCCCTTTTTAACTTCCAAAAGTGATTGGAGGGAAACTAAGGTCACTCCCTTTGTCTTTTTTTGCTATCCATCCTCATGTTACCCCCACAATATCCGATAAAATTACGAATTACAATTCAAAAATGTTGGGAAGTCTAATTAATATGGCTCTAAGGAGGCTTTAACCCCCCCCCCCTACTCAGCCCCTGGGGTAAAGACCGTAAACTGTACAAGTTACCGAGCGTTTATAAATAGATTTCATCGCGGAAAAGGGGGGAATGGTTGTATCTTTGATGTTGATTGTTCAATTGCCAAGAAGTCATCAAAGATCGTTCCCTTGTCTAAGAAGAACACATATATTGTTAAGAGGAAAGAGGTGTTGGGGATCCCAGAAACGGGCCAAAAACTTGGTTCTTCTCAACCAGTTTCAACCTTACATCCTTAAATATCTGAGCCGAGAAGAACCTAGTGTTAAAATAATGGTTTAGGGGCTCAATCACCCTAAAAATGGACTCCAAACTCTGCTATTTCTGGCAAAAAGCTTATATTCTGAAGTCATTGCGTCAAGAGGCCCCCATAGCACAAGATTAAAGGAAAAAACATCGTTTCTCCCAACTAAAAAAAAGTCTATTTTTTTTAGCCAAACCGATTGAAACTTATAGCCTAAGCGCCTGGGCCAAGAAAACTATCATGAAAAAACCTAGAAAACAAAAAATCATGAAAAAACAAAACCTAGAAAACCTAGAAAACAAAAAAAAAACTAGAAAACAAAAAAAAACCTAGAAAACCAGAAAACAAAACAGAAAAAGAAAAATAAGGCAACTCACGTGGAAGTATTTTGAAAATGAAGGTATGTCTAATTCTAGCAGCAACAAAATGGCCTGGACCACAGGCTTGACCAGCTCTGTGGCCTCTGTGAATTCAAGTATCTGTTGAACTGTGACTATTAGTCTCTGGAAGTAAAAAATTCAACGTGAGAACTTAAAAAATAGAGTTTGGCTCAATAAAGTCCAATTAATAACCAAATTGATATCAATAATTACAATTTAGCATGGATCAATAATCAGAGCAATATCAAGTAATCAAAGAAGAAAAATAAGAGTTGAAATAAATAGTAAAGTAAAGTAAAAATAAAAATATAAAGAAAGTAAAGAAAAGTAAAATAAGTAAAGAAAAATAAGAGTTCAATTCAATAAAAGTTTTTAATTAATTAAAACTACAATTCTAAATCGGGACAAACTGACTCTGCTACTCTAAAGGTCCACGGCCTATATCTTACCACAAATATAAAGAAACCTAAATTATTACTGTAAATAATTAAAACTTTAGCATTAATTAATAATTAAGTTAATATCATATAAAAAGTAGAAATAAAGACAAAAGGAAGAGTTCAATTCAATAAAAGAATTCGACTTAGAAGCAAAAATATAAGAGTTCCACTTCAGGATGAACTAACTCTGCTATCCGAAAGGTCTACTACCTATCCCCAATCCCTACCATAACGGGAACTAAGTTATTAATAATGATAATTTATATTACAGTCCTAATTAATGACCAGGCAAATATCAAACAATCAAAGCAATAAAATGTAGTTGAAATAAATAGTTGACATAAATTCAATAAAGATAAAAGAGATCACTTTAATAAAACACAATTCATTTAACTGACTCTGCTACTCTAAAGGTCCACGGCCTACTTTTTTCTCTATTGACTTTTCTCTTTTGGCTTTGAAAGCATCAAAACAAAAGAAAACAAGACAAAACCTTTTTATATAAATAATAATATAAGTTTCAAAATTTGTGCTTTATGTTCAAATGCCTTTATCACCTGAGAATAATCACAAAAAAATAGATTGCTTTTATTTGAGGATTGTCTGTATGTTTACCTCATTTCTTTATATTCTTTTCTCTCGTGTGTTAATTTGTTTAATACCGTTTTCATCTCTTTTTTTCCTCTGTCAATAAAGGCTTTGCAAAGAAAAAAAAGGAGAAAATCAGAATCATTCGATATCCTCCGTTGATAAACACTTTAAAGAAAAAAAACGATCAAAAAGGTGAACAAAAGGAAAGCATACTAAAGGGAAAACCATGGAAATGCAATCTAAAAATAAGCGATGGTTATAAAGATTTTCTCATTTTTTTTGTGTTATTTTCTAGTGTGTATTAATCGTTTAATCCATCCCCCCCTTTCCCCTTGATAAAGGCTTTGAAGTTATCAGAAAATGAAAAATAAAAGGAATACAAACAATAATAAAACTTACTAAGAATAAAATTTACTAATAATAAACTAAATAAAACATTATTATATTTTTATAAAGGTAAATGAGTCAAAAGGAAAAATGAAAGGAAGCACACGATTTAATACAATAAAAATTTATATTCTATTATATTATTATATAATATTGTATAATATATAATAATACATAAAATATATATTATTATGTTAAAAAGAAATTTAATATAAGAAAAGTATAACAGAAACTTACTTCATCAGGATTTTTCAGTTGTGGAGCTTCATTTTCAAGCCTTAAAAGCTAAAAAAGAGAAGTTATTTAATACCATTTAAAATGTATAAATTTACAGAATGTAATCTAAGGAAGTAATTAATAGAATCTATCTAAGATGATACAGATGATAGAGAATTGTTCTTTTTTTAATTTATACTGCATTTCTATTTTAAATCATTCAATGTCTCTTTCCAAATATCATTATTGCTTCTGCCATAATTGCACCTTTCTGGATCCTATTCTCCTATTCTGGTCTTCCTAATTTCGGGGTTGGAAATCTTTGGAAATCTGGAAATCTTTCCATTTTCTACTTTAGAAAAAGTCAATAAAGCACAAATAATAGTAAATTGATGACTGCGCCATCTCATTATATATAAAACTTTACATACTAAACTTCAAAAAAGAAAAAAATACTTCATTTGAAGTGGTCCAAAGTAGGCCAAAATCCTAGGAGACGAGGGAAACAAGAACATTACAAAATTACTTCAAAAAGGAAAAAAATACTGCCTTGGAAGTAGTCCAAAGTAGGCCAAAATCAGAGGATACCAGGGAAACCAAAAAATTAGAAAATCACATCAAAAAGGAAAAAAATACTGACTTGTAAGTTGGCCAAAGTAGGCCAAAATCAGAGGATACCAGGGAAACCAAAAAATGAGAAAATTACGTCAAAAAGGAAAAAAATACTGCCTTTGAAGTAGGCCAAAGTAAGCCAAAATCAGAGGATACCAGGGAAACCAAAAAATGAGAAAATTACTTCAAAAAGGAAAAAAATACTGCCTTGGAAGTAGGCCAAAGTAGGCCAAAATCAGAGGATACCAGGGAAAACAAAAAATTACAAAATCACTTCAAAAAAGAAAAAAATACTGCATTGGAAGTGGGCCAAAGTAAGTCAAAATCAGAGGATACCAGGAAACCAAAAAATGACAAAATTACTTCAAAAAGGAAAAAAATACTGCCTTGGAAGTAGGCCAAAGTAGGCCAAAATCAGAGGATACCAGGGAAACCAAAAAATTAGAAAATTACTTCAAAAAAGAAAAAAATACTGCATTGGAAGTAGGCCAAAGTAGGCCAAAATCAGAGGATACCATTGAAACCAAAAAATGAGAAAATTACTTCAAAAACGAAAAAAATACTGTCTTGGAAGTAGTCCAAAGTAGGCCAAAATCAGAGGATACCAAGGAAACCAAAAAATGAGAAAATTACTTCAAAAAGGAAAAAATACTGCATTGGAAGTAGGCCAAAGTCTTGACCAACTATTTTTTGTTATATGTTTTGCAAAAGCTTGAATTAACCTAGAATTTATAATTCTAAACAATTGGCTGGTTGATTAAGTTCATAATTATGAACCTTTTAAATTATTAATTGGCTGTTTATTGGTTAGCAGGATAGGGGAATTACATCGCCTCATCGGAATTCAATGAAAACTACAAAATTATCAACATTTCTTGCCCGGAATTAATAGAGAATACCAGGGAAAAAGGAAAAAGAGAAAATTGCTTCAAAAAAAGGGAAAAAGAACAGAAAAAAAATTTACTGTATTAGAAGTAGGCCAAAAAAGGCCAGCTACTTTTTGTTATATTTTTTGCAAAAACACATGTTTTGCAAAAACCGTTGAGATAGATGGTAAAAGTCTGTAATTTCGCATTTTTAAACATTTCGTGTGTTTTTGTGACTCTTTTTTTAGTCATTTTAGTGATTAGTCATTCATTCATTAGTCATTATTTCATCATCAGTCATTCATTAGCCATTAGTCATTTTTTAGTAATTCATTCATTAGTCATTATTTCATCATCAGTCATTCATTAGTCATTTTTTATTCATTCATTCATTAGTCATTATTTCATCATCAGTCATTCATTAGTCATTAGTAATTTAGTCATTAGTCATTTTTAGTCATTCATCCATTATTCATTATTTAATCAGTCATTCATTAGTCATTTTTTATTCATTCATTCATTAGTCATTAGTCATTTAGTCATTAGTCATTTAGTCATTAGTCATTTAGTCATTAGTCATTTTTAGTCATTCATCCATTAGTCATTATTTAATCATCAGTCATTCATTAGTCATTTTTTATTCATTCATTCATTAGTCATTATTTCATCATCAGTCATTCATTAGTCATTAGTAATTTAGTCATTAGTCATTTTTAGTCATTCATCCATTAGTCATTATTTAATCATCAGTCATTCATTAGTCATTTTTTATTCATTCATTCATTAGTCATTATTTCATCATCAGTCATTCATTAGTCATTAGTCATTTAGTCATTAGTCATTTTTAGTCATTCATCCATTAGTCATTATTTAATCATCAGTCATTCATTAGTCATTTTTTATTCATTCATTCATTAGTCATTATTTCATCATCAGTCATTCATTAGTCATTAGTCATTTAGTCATTAGTCATTTAGTCATTAGTCATTTTTAGTCATTCATCCATTAGTCATTATTTAATCATCAGTCATTCATTAGTCATTAGTCATTTTTGGTCATTTTTTAGTCATTTGGTTCACTTATTATCGGGTTTTAATCAGTGCTTAGCACTTCATTCAGTACTTTTCATTTCAGTCAAATTGAGTTTTACCCCTCTGTCTGACTTGTATAAGCTGGCGTTTTTAAGTTATATTATGTTAATTCAGTAAAATTTATAAATACCAGTATTTCATGTTAACCTATTTTAGCCTTAATCTCGTCAGGTATAACTTTATCTCGATGGTGTTGCATTGGCTCATTTTCATCAGTTTCTTAGAAAGGAAAAATACTTATTATTTGTTTTTACAAATTAACATATTGCCAATCGTATTTTTCAAAACTGAAAAAAAAATCCTTTTTCTACCGTTCTAATAAAAATTGGTAGCCAACTAATGTGTTTTTCTAAGATATACACGATTACTAGTGCATAAGACTTCTTAATTTTTCTTCAAAAACAAAAAAGATTCACAAAAAGAGTCACATCACAAAAAGAAGAGTCACAAAAAGAGTACCCATCTGACCGACCATATTTCAAAAAGTAAGCTGTATGAAAATTGTGGTTTAATCTCACTTTCTAGGATAATGATGAGAGAAGGGTTGAGACGGTCAGGACACGTTCTGCCGATGAAGGACGACAGATTGTCAAAGATCATCCTTATCGGTCAACCATCGAGGGTCAAACAAAAAGCATGTCCTCCCCGAATTGGGTTGGAGGTCGTAGAAAATATTAAAGGGAAACTGGAAAATAACGGGAGGGTGTAAGGAGGCAGGCTTGGTGCTGCAGTGAGTTGTTAGTAGTAGTAGTATGTTACAAAATAACTTTCTGTAGAGAAAAGATGACATCAGTCAAGGCTTATATTTTGTTAAAGAATGAAGCAACCATATGATAATGCTAACAATTGCTATCACCCGTCATAACATCGACAAAAAAATCCTTCAGAACCACCAACCGTCACAACATCCAAAATTTTTAAACTTTAGTTTTTTGGGGTTTAGGGTGGAAAGGTACCTAGGTTAGGTGAGGTTACGTATTTAATATATGCTATGCTTTACCCCCACCCCCCTGATGTGCAAATATATAGCCGAAATTTGTTTCTAAACTATTATATACTTATTACTATTATATAAACTTTCGTTTCTGCATCTTGTCAAAACTATAAGTCCTACATAATTCAAGCATCCATAGAAACATATCAGCTTTCTTTAGTATATCTTGGTGTTTATGGTACTATATGGCTTATTTTGCTTTTGGTCATTTTTACTTGATTTGGGAAAATTGGCTAAAACTTTGTTCTTGCACTTTTTTCCACGGGGGTTCAAAAGGATATTTTCAGGGGTGGGGTCACAAAAACTTAAAAAATGCATAAAAAATTTGTTTATATTCATTTTTGTCACGTTTTTACGAGTCGGACAAAAATTTTTTAGGGGGGGGGGTCTAATAATCAGCAATTGCAATATTCACATCACCCAGTTGCATCATCCAATGCAATTATTCTTTTTAATTTGACTAGATTAATTTAATCAAATTTAAATTTAATCAATCTTGGACTTGATATGAGCCATTTGGAGCTTAAATCCAGAAACTCTGCTTCTGAATTTTTTATGCTTTGTCCAATTTCATAATTCTATTTGTTCCGTAATTCTGCTAATTCTGTATCATAATTCCAATTTCATAATTCTATTGAGTTTTTTTTATACTTTGCGCGCTTAAAAGAAAACGATCTACAAATAAGTATTCATACTGAAAACTGAGACAAATGATATATGTAAACTTAATTATTTTTTATGTTTCATGTTATGAAAAAGAAAAACACATTTGTCAAAACATGCATCGTTTTCAGTAAAGCAATAAAGATGCTAGAGCAATGTACTTAATGTTAGGAGGGGGTTGGGGTGCAGCTTCACTCTTATTTGTGATAGTTAAGGTTTGTATTAAGATCGACCAATCCCATTATTTTATTTCTGCAATCCCATTCATTATTTAATTATTTTATTTTTATTATTTTATTTATTTTATTTAGTATGAATAACTCCTTTTCATAAACAAAGCTTTTTATTAAATTTTCAAATCTTTTTTCTAAGAAACATTCAATTATTAAACCTAAATTTTCAATTTAAAGATTCCCTCATAAAAGTTTTCAGTATAAAAAGAAGGAAAAAAAGTGGAATCTCCATTTTTTGTGTATCTTCCATTGTGTTTATGCATGTTCACCAATTCTTAGTTGCGATATTTATGTTAATATGAAGCTCAATCAATTAGATGATTCTATTTCTGCTCGTTTCCACATTAGAATCACCAATTTCCTCCCTTATAAAAACATTTTTTATATTTCCTAACTTCAATCTAAACAAATTCAATTATTAAACTTGAATATTCAATTTAAAGGTTGCCGCAAAACGGTTTTCAGTATATAGAAAAAAAAGTCGAATCTCTATTTCTTGTGTGTCTTCCATTGTGTTGCCAGTGTTGTCGTGCTTATCCTCTAAGTTTTTGCTTAAATAAGAAATTACTCTCTATATCTTTTAGTATCTTCTAAATTAGTATAATTGTTTTAAGCTCTACCGAGAGAGAAACTGGAAATTCTATACTTAGGGAACTTGAACTTGTTTTTAGAACTATACATCCAGACGTCTATACACCTATAACCAACAAGTATTTTTACTTCTAATTCAAAACAGTCATATAAAAAAAAAAAAAAAAAAAAAAAAAAAAAAAAACACATCATTCCTAAAGCAAAATCATATATAGAATCCGATTGTATACCTGAAGCTACGACAATATCATCTTAAAATTTTACTAATGCTTTCTTGCAAAACAAACCAAAAACCGAAAAAGAAAAAAAAATGTATAGATTTGTAATTAGTTTCTTTTCTTTTCTTTCAAGTTAAAACAGGGAAAAGGGGGGAAAGATATTTTTCGGGAAGTTACTTTTCTATGCAGCATTATTTTTTAGCCTTCTTTTTAATTCAAGAGAAGGCAGTCGAAATAAATACAAAAAAAAATTACATCATTTCAGAAACAAAAGCTTATATATCATCCAAGGCCGTATCCAGGAGGGGGGGGGTGTATCCGGTTTGACCCCCCCCCCCCGAAATTTTGACCAAGTCGAAAATTAATCTAAAAAATACCTGTAAAGGTATTTTTACAGGTAAATACCTGTAAAAATCGGGTAACCCCCCCCCCCAAAAAAAAAAAAAATCCTGGATCTGCTCTTGATATCATCCCATATATAGAATCGCCTTTAAATAATAATTAAAATTCAATCAACTTCACCACTAAACCTTTGGTGGAGCCTCGGGGATTAGTACAATATATTCACTATATGCTTGTTTAATTACGAACAAATCGTATCATATCTTTCCAAAACAAGATAAAAACGAAAGAAACCAAAAAAAAACAGAAAACTATAATGAATTATAAAAATGTATAGAACCATATTCTTAAGTTTGGAAGAATAGAAAAAAAAGTTAAAAGTAAAATTTAAAAATTCAAATTTAAAAAACTCGGATAAAAAACGTTGATAATTATATATTTTGATTTACTGCAATTTGTTTTGATTTTGGCAAATTAACTGTAATTTATTTTATGATTCTGAATATTTGGTGGTTGATAAGCCCTGTAATTATAAAACTTCAAAATTCGAATAAAATACAAAAAATAAATACAAAAAAAATACAAAAGCTCGCAATAAATACACAAAAATTACATCATTTCATATACAGCATCGCCTTTTAGTTATAGTTAAAATTCAATCAACTTCGCCACTAAACCTTTGGTCGAGCCTCGGGGATTAGTACAATATATTCACTATATGCTTGTTTAATTACGAACAAATCGTATCATATCTTTCCAAAACAAGATAAAAACGAAAGAAACCAAAAAAAAAACAGAAAACTATAATGAATTATAAAAATGTATAGAACCATATTCTTAAGTTTGGAAGAATAGAAAAAAAAGTTAAAAGTAAAATTTAAAAATTCAAATTTAAAAAACTCGGATAAAAAACGTCGATAATTATATATTTTGATTTACTGCAATTTATTTTGATTTTGGCGAATTAACTGTAATTTATTTTATGATTCTGAATATTTGGTGGTTGATAAGCCCTGTAATTATAAAACTTCAAAATTCGAATAAAATACAAAAAATAAATACAACAAAAATACAAAAGCTCGAAATAAATACACAAAAATTACATCATTTCATATACAGCATCGCCTTTTAGTTATAGTTAAAATTCAATCAACTTCGCCACTAAACCTTTGGTGGAGCCTCGGGGATTAGTACAATATATTCACTATATGCTTGTTTAATTACAAACAAATCGTATCATATCTTTCCAAAACAAGATAAAAACGAAAGAAACCAAAAAAAAAGAACAGAAAACTATAATGAATTATAAAAATGTATAGAACCATATTCTTAAGTTTGGAAGAATAGAAAAAAAAGTTAAAAGTAAAATTTAAAAATTCAAATTTAAAAAACTCGGATAAAAAACGTGGATAATTATATATTTTGATTTACTGCAATTTGTTTTGATTTTGGCGAATTAACTGTTATTTATTTTATGATTCTGAATATTTGGTGTTGATAAGCCCTGTAATTATAAAACTTCAAAATTCGAATAAAATACAAAAAATAAATACAAAGAAAATACAAAAGCTCGAAATAAATACACAAAAATTACATCATTTCATATACAGCATCGCCTTTTAGTTATAGTTAAAATTCAATCAACTTCGCCACTAAACCTTTGGTGGAGCCCCGGGGATTAGTACAATATATTCACTATATGCTTGTTTAATTACGAACAAATCGTATCATATCTTTCCAAAACAAGATAAAAACGAAAGAAACCAAAAAAAAACAGAAAACTATAATGAATTATAAAAATGTATAGAACCATATTCTTAAGTTTGGAAGAATAGAAAAAAAAGTTAAAAGTAAAATTTAAAATTCAAATTTAAAAAACTCGGATAAAAAACGTTGATAATTTAATGTTTTGATTTACTGCAATTTGTTTTGATTTTGGCAAATTAACTGTAATTTATTTTATGATTCTGAATATTTGGTGGTTGATAAGCCCTGTAATTATAAAACTTCACAATTCGAATAAAATACAAAAAATAAATACAAAAAAAATACAAAAGCTCGGAATAAATACACAAAAATTACATCATTTCATATACAGCATCGCCTTTTAGTTATAGTTAAAATTCAATCAACTTCGCCACTAAACCTTTGGTGGAGCCTCGGGGATTAGTACAATATATTCACTATATGCTTGTTTAATTACGAACAAATCTTATCATATCTTTCCAAAACAAGATAAAAACGAAAGAAACCAAAAAAAAAACAGAAAACTATAATGAATTATAAAAATGTATAGAACCATATTCTTAAGTTTGGAAGAATAGAAAAAAAAGTTAAAAGTAAAATTTAAAAATTCAAATTTAAAAAACTCGGATAAAAAACGTCGATAATTATATATTTTGATTTACTGCAATTTATTTTGATTTTGGCGAATTAACTGTAATTTATTTTATGATTCTGAATATTTGGTGGTTGATAAGCCCTGTAATTATAAAACTTCAAAATTCGAATAAAATACAAAAAATAAATACAAAGAAAATACAAAAGCTCGAAATAAATACACAAAAATTACATCATTTCATATACAGCATCGCCTTTTAGTTATAATTAAAATTCAATCAACTTCGCCACTAAACCTTTGGTGGAGCCTCGGGGATTAGTACAATATATTCACTATATGCTTGTTTAATTACAAACAAATCGTATCATATCTTTCCAAAACAAGATAAAAACGAAAGAAACCAAAAAAAAAACAGAAAACTATAATGAATTATAAAAATGTATAGAACCATATTCTTAAGTTTGGAAGAATAGAAAAAAAAGTTAAAAGTAAAATTTAAAAATTCAAATTTAAAAAACTCGGATAAAAAACGTGGATAATTATATATTTTGATTTACTGCAATTTGTTTTGATTTTGGCGAATTAACTGTTATTTATTTTATGATTCTGAATATTTGGTGTTGATAAGCCCTGTAATTATAAAACTTCAAAATTCGAATAAAATACAAAAAATAAATACAAAAAAAAATACAAAAGCTCGAAATAAATACACAAAAATTACATCATTTCATATACAGCATCGCCTTTTAGTTATAGTTAAAATTCAATCAACTTCGCCACTAAACCTTTGGTGGAGCCCCGGGGATTAGTACAATATATTCAATATATGCTTGTTTAATTACGAACAAATCGTATCATATCTTTCCAAAACAAGATAAAAACGAAAGAAACCAAAAAAAAACAGAAAACTATAATGAATTATAAAAATGTATAGAACCATATTCTTAAGTTTGGAAGAATAGAAAAAAAAGTTAAAAGTAAAATTTATAATTCAAATTTAAAAAACTCGGATAAAAAACGTTGATAATTATATATTTTGATTTACTGCAATTTGTTTTGATTTTGGCAAATTAACTGTAATTTATTTTATGATTCTGAATATTTGGTGGTTGATAAGCCCTGTAATTATAAAACTTCACAATTCGAATAAAATACAAAAAATAAATACAAAAAAAATACAAAAGCTCGGAATAAATACACAAAAATTACATCATTTCATATACAGCATCGCCTTTTAGTTATAGTTAAAATTCAATCAACTTCGCCACTAAACCTTTGGTCGAGCCTCGGGGATTAGTACAATATATTCACTATATGCTTGTTTAATTACGAACAAATCGTATCATATCTTTCCAAAACAAGATAAAAACGAAAGAAACCAAAAAAAACAGAAAACTATAATGAATTATAAAAATGTATAGAACCATATTCTTAAGTTTGGAAGAATAGAAAAAAAAGTTAAAAGTAAAATTTAAAAATTCAAATTTAAAAACTCGGATAAAAAACGTCGATAATTATATATTTTGATTTACTGCAATTTATTTTGATTTTGGCGAATTAACTGTAATTTATTTTATGATTCTGAATATTTGGTGGTTGATAAGCCCTGTAATTATAAAACTTCAAAATTCGAATAAAATACAAAAAATAAATACAACGAAAATACAAAAGCTCGAAATAAATACACAAAAATTACATCATTTCATATACAGCATCGCCTTTTAGTTATAGTTAAAATTCAATCAACTTCGCCACTAAACCTTTGGTGGAGCCTCGGGGATTAGTACAATATATTCACTATATGCTTGTTTAATTACATAGACATAGACATAGACATAGACATAGGTTTATTAAGATCGAACAGCGTAGCCATGGCTAATTTATGTCGTCTTTACAACAATATGAAAAAAAAAAAAAAAATACAAATAACACTATAAAAACACTAACACGTGAATTCAAATAACACTAAGTCTTGTTGTATGCTTCTACGAAAAAGGGGACAAACGTGTTTTTGTAGCGGTTGGTCCTGCAGACCGGGGGTTGTAGCTTCGACTGGGATCTGGTTCTTTGGTTAACAGGAGCATCGGGTGGGAGGATCAGTCTGTGATGGGGTGAAGATAGCAGTGACTTGCCGAGGGACATGATCAGTGATAATCGCCTGTCACTGAGAGATTCAAGGTTCAGTTCTTGCAAGAGTTTGTTGTAGTCGTCACTTCTGTTACCAATGATTATGTTAACAGCTCGTTTCTGCAAAGATTCAAGGTCATCGCAAAGGTAGTGGGTGCTCTCGACAAAAGGTCCCCAGACAGCGACGGCATATTCGAGTAGAGGTCTCACATACGTAATATAGGCATTTTTTAGGCTTTGAGTGTCGCAGCCAAACCTGCGCATCAGGACTAGGGTCTGAAGTGATGCATTGACAGCCTTAATAACCTTCTCCACGTGTTCGGTGAATGTGCAGTCCATCGATAATGTGACTCCGAGGATTTTTGCAGATGGAACAACAGGGAAAGGGACTTGCGGGAATTCCAGATCACGTTTTAAGGGGCAAAACCTGAGGATCATTGATTTATCTGCATTCAGTGTCAACTTGTAACGTTCACAGTCCTCAGAGAAGGATGCCAGAAGGGTCTCGCTGAACTGACGTTCGATTACACCTTCTCTGACGAGGTATTTGAGGACAAATGATAAATCGTCGACGAATTTGAGTCGCTCTTCGAAATTCTGAAGGAGGAAGTTGATGAGGGAGATAAATATGAAACCAGCAAGTCTTGTACCCTGAGGGGCTCCACAGGTAAGTTTAGACCAGTATGAGATCAAGTCACCTTCAAACAATGGAAATACACACTGCATTCTGTACTGGAGGAAGCTCATCACTAATGCAAGAGACCGCTTCTGTTTGCCCATTGCTCGCATATTTTTTGCTGCCGTAAGATGACAAATCAGGTCAAATGCCTTCCTGAAATCGGTGAGAGCTAGGTCGATGAAGGTACTGCCCTTGTCAAGCCACTTAAAGATAATGTCAACTAGGCGCACGAGGTATATCGAGGTATTGCAACCTTTGAGGCCGCCATACTGGTAACGGTCTATGTTTTCCCGCGTTTGCTTGAGCAATTCACGCAGGATGAATGACTCGGTGACTTTTGCAAAGGTAGATGTGATTGATATCGGTCGTAACTCGTTGCAACATTTGGGTGTTTTAGTCTTCGGTATAACACGCACAAATGCGCGTTTCCAGCACGACGGGAAAGTTGACTGGGCGAAACATTCGCTGATGATGTGTCCAAGTGGCTTGGCCAGGAAAAGAGAGAACTCTCGTATTAACCTTATAGGCAGCTCTTCAGGAAAAGAGCTACTGGATGGACACAACTTGTTCAGCTCTTTGAAAACTTGATGCTCAACTATTTCGGTTTCACCTTCGTCAGGGCATATTGACAGTAGATTCTCTATTTCAGTGTTAGTTGGGGCAGGAAAGGATGTACAAATGTCAGTAAAGTAATTGTTGACGTCATTTGCACTCACGAGTGACCCATCATCGTTCAGAATACGGATACTGGATGATACTGTTTTTCCAGCAATCTGCCTCACTAGACGGTGCCATTTACGGGGATCCTTTTTTATTTCAGGGTCCGAAAGGGATTTTCCGAAGGACTTTCTTGCCTCGCGACAAAGGCTAACTATTTTGTTTCTTAATAATCGTAACGACGTTGCGTCACCACTTGACTGCCTTACAGTGTTTTTTTCGCGAATCAGCTGTTTTATTTTTGTAGTGATCCAGGGCTTGTCAGATTCGCTCACGACAAATTGCTTTTCCGGGAAAACTTCTAAGTATTTGTCATAGAGTAGGGACTGAAATATTTCTGCTTTCCTGTTGACATCGCTTTCGTTGTATACTTCGCTGCAGCAGTGAGTACCGACCCACATTCCGTACGTATTAATAGCAGACCTCGTGATAGGTCTCCGGAGTACTTTTATTTTCTTAAGCTTCCTGATTTCACTTTTTGCCTTCATCAGCAGAGTGTGATGGTCCGATTTGCCCAATGGCCCGTTCGAAGACACGTCTTTGTAATATGGAGCAAGGTTTGTAAGAATAAGGTCAAGGGTGCTCCCGGTCACATGGGTGGGTATCTTGACCACTTGTGACATACCCAGCGTATTGGCAAGCCATTGTTTCTTTGTTTGGTTGAAGTCACCAGCTATTATGAAGCCTGGGCGGCTATACCGCTGACGTAATGTGTCTAACGTAGACTGAAGGTAGGATACCAACAGCCGTCTGTTTTTGGCGCTTTCAGGATAGTAGATACTTGCAATAATGATGCAAGAGACATCTCGTGGTAAATGTTTTGGCTTGCATAATGCCCAGATCGTTTCATGGTTAGGGTCATTGAAGTTATCTAAATATTTGCAGGGGATATCATACGCGTACATACAGGGCAACACCTCCGCCAATCCTGTCTGTTCTAGTGTTCAAGAAAATCTTGTAACCAGCCATCCTTCTACTTGTTTCATTGAGCTGCCATGTTTCGGTAATTGCGGCGATATGGATGTTATTCTGACGTAGAATGACATCTAACTCATCTACTTTATTCGTTAGTGAGCGGACGTTGCTCAGAAGGAAGTTTGGAAGTTGGTGTTTACAAGAGAGAACCTGCGGTGATAATACTGGAGGACAATCAGACCCGAAATCATAGGTAGGAGCATTGTTGTCAGGGATCAGCCGGGGCGGTAGGCTCACGCGCGGGATTGAGACTAAACACCTCTCACGCTTAGGCTTTTGGCTGGCCAATCGTCCGTAGGTGACTAACACGTCAATCTTAAATTTCTTTCTGCCACCTCTGCGTCCTCTTCTTGTTCGCTTGCGAACGAAGGGAACGTCATCTATATTTTTATAAATTCTTAGTGTGACGAGTGTGGCTATGACAGATGGCGCCAAAACAGCAAAAGAAATGAAAGTACCTTTTTTGCATTGATCAATATAATGTTATAATGGATTATAATGGAATTAATGGATTATAATGTTATAATCCAGTTTTATAATGAATTATAAAAATGTATAGAACCATATTCTTAAGTTTGGAAGAATAGAAAAAAAAGTTAAAAGTAAAATTTAAAAATTCAAATTTAAAAAACTCGGATAAAAAACGTGGATAATTATATATTTTGATTTACTGCAATTTGTTTTGATTTTGGCAAATTAACTGTTATTTATTTTATGATTCTGAATATTTGGTGTTGATAAGCCCTGTAATTATAAAACTTCAAAATTCGAATAAAATACAAAAAATAAATACAAAAAAAAATACAAAAGCTCGAAATAAATACACAAAAATTACATCATTTCATATACAGCATCGCCTTTTAGTTATAGTTAAAATTCAATCAACTTCGCCACTAAACCTTTGGTGGAGCCCCGGGGATTAGTACAATATATTCAATATATGCTTGTTTAATTACGAACAAATCGTATCATATCTTTCCAAAACAAGATAAAAACGAAAGAAACCAAAAAAAACAGAAAACTATAAGGAATTATAAAAATGTATAGAACCATATTCTTAAGTTTGGAAGAATAGAAAAAAAAGTTAAAAGTAAAATTTAAAAATTCAAATTTAAAAAACTCGGATAAAAACCGTCGATAATTATATATTTTGATTTACTGCAATTTATTTTGATTTTGGCGAATTAACTGTAATTTATTTTATGATTCTGAATATTTGGTGGTTGACAAGCCCTGTAATTATAAAACTTCAAAATTCGAATAAAATACAAAAAATAAATACAAAAAAAATACAAAAGCTCGAAATAAATACACAAAATTACATCATTTCATATACAGCATCGCCTTTTAGTTATAGTTAAAATTCAATCAACTTCGCCACTAAACCTTTGGTGGAGCCCCGGGGATTAGTACAATATATTCAATATATGCTTGTTTAATTAGGAACAAATCGTATCATATCTTTCCAAAACAAGATAAAAACGAAAGAAACCAAAAAAAAACAGAAAACTATAATGAATTATAAAAATGTATAGAACCATATTCTTAAGTTTGGAAGAATAGAAAAAAAAAGTTAAAAGTAAAATTTAAAAATTCAAATTTAAAAAACCCGGATAAAAAACGTCGATAATTATATATTTTGATTTACTGCAATTTGTTTTGATTTTGGCGAATTAACTGTAATTTATTTTATGATTCTGAATATTTGGTGGTTGATAAGCCCTGTAATTATAAAACTTCAAAATTCGAATAAAATACAATAAATAAATACAAAAAAAATACAAAAGCTCGAAATAAATACACAAAAATTATATCATTTCATATACAGCATCGCCTTTTAGTTATAGTTAAAATTCAATCAACTTCGCCACTAAACCTTTGGTGGAGCCCCGGGGATTAGTACAATATATTCAATATATGCTTGTTTAATTACCAATTAATCGTATCATATCTCTCCAAAACAAAATAAAAACAAAAGAAACCAAAGAAACCAAAAACCAGAAAACTATAATGAATTATAAAAATGTATAGAACCATATACTTAGGTTTGGAAGAATAGAAAAAAGTAAAAGTAAAATTTAAAAATTCAATACTATCAAAATGGTTACTAGATCTTAGAAATTATGCGTGAAAAGTAAAACCAGAAAACTTTGGAATACTACAAGCTAAATGCTAGAAATTATGCTAGAAGAATAAAACAAAAATAAAATTAAACTGAATATCACACTAAATACTAGTCCTTAGAAATTATACAAGAAGGCTAAAACCAAGGCCGTATCCAGGGGGGGGGGGGGTTACCCGGTTTCAACCCCCCCCCCCGAAATTTTTGACCGATTCGAAAATTAGTAAAACCTAGGTAAAAATCAGTAAAATTAGTCGAAAACTGAGTCAAAAATTAGTAACCCCCCCCCCCCCCGAAAAAATCCTGGATCCACCCTTGGCTAAAACTCGCAACTTTGGAATACTACTTGCTAGAAATGGGATGCTACCGTTTCGAACAACCGCCACAAGCACCAAACGTCATAACATCAAAAAAAAATTTATAAGTTTATATAATAATAATAAGTATATAATAGTTTAGAAACAAAACTCCGCTACGTACTTGCACATCAGGGGGGTGGGGGTAAAGCATAGCATATATTAAATACGTAACCTAACCTAGGCACCTTTCCCTCCTAAATCCCCGAAAAACTAAAGTTTAAAAATTTTGGATGTTGTCGGTTGGTGGTTCTGAAGGATTTTTTTGTCCATGTTATGACGAATTTTATGGATGTTATTACGTCGGATGTCCTGACGGTTGGATGTTATGACGCCTTCCCGCAAGAAATTATACAAGAAAATAAAACAATTAAAAAAAAACTAGGTATCATACTAGATAGGCTGCTAGATCTTGGAAATTATACAAGAAGAGTAAAACTAGAAAACTTTGGAATACTATAAGCTAAATGCTAGAAATTGTGCTAGAATAATACAACTAAAAATTTTTGGAAAACTAGAAATTATGCATCAATCAAAATAATGACTATCTCACCTCAATAATGCTTTCAATTATGGTCAGCCTTCCTTTATCACTGATTTCCGTTTTAAAACGATCCAAACACCAATCAAGGTAGCTATAAAAAATAAAATAAAAACTTCTATTATAAAAAATAAATATTAAAAAAAAATAAATAACAAATACTTAACTCATAGTCATATGAGACATTGGGGAGACGTTGGGGAGACATTGGGGAGACTGTTTATTCTTTAGTATTAAGCCTATATATTATAGATAAATCAACGAAAATCAAAACTATCTGAAATAAATCAAAACTACAAATGGTCTACATTTCTTGTACAAATACTAATAAACATATCAATAGTTTTATTTAGGTTACCCCCCTCCCAGAGGAGGTTTTAGGGGAGAGACAGAGGGGAGACTTGCCCCGCGCGCAGATATTTTAAGGACGCAAAATTTCAAATAAATAATTTAATATTAATAATCATTTTGTGATTTTTGAAAAAATAAAATTAAAGAAAAATAATTAAACTAATTAAATTAAAACAATTAATAATAATTAAATAATATAAATAAAAAATTAAAGCAAAATTTTAAATGAATTATTAATTAATTAAAAATTGAAACTGGTTTTTAGGGGAGAGACATAGGGGAGACTTGCCCCGGGCACAGATATTTTAGGGACGCAAAATTTCAAATAAATAATTTGACGTTAATAATAATTTTGTAATTTTTTAGAAAATGAAATTAAAGAAAAAAAATTAAACTAATTAAATTAAAACAATTAATAATAATTAAATAATATAAATACAAAAAATAAAACAAAATTTTAAATGAATTATTAATTAATTGAAAATGATTTTTAGGGGAAAGACATAGAGGAAACGTGCCCCGGGCGCTGATATTTTAGGGACGCAAAATTTCAAACAAATAATCTGACATTAATAATCATTTTGTAATTTTTGAAAAAATAAAATCAAAGAAAAATAATTAAACTAATTAAATTAAAACAATTAGTAATAATTAAATAATATATAAAAAATTAAATCAAAATTTTAAATGAATTATTGATTAATTGAAAATAGAAAATGATTTTTAGGGGAGAGACATAGGGGAGACTTGCCCCAGGCGCTGATATTTTAGGGACGCAAAATTCCAAATGAATAATCTGACATTAATAATAAATTTTTAATTTAAAAAAAAATAAAATTAAAGGAAAATAATTAAAATAATTAAATTAATACAATTAACAATAATTAAATAATATAAATAAAAAATTAAAATAAAATTTTAAACGAACTATTAATTAATTAAAAAATTGAAAATGATTTTGTTAACAAACGAAAATTTGTTAAAATTTGGCTTGAAATTTTTTTGGGAGACAATCGGGGGCGCTAACCAAAATTTTGCCACGGGCGCACGAGGGACTAGACCCGCCACTGCCCCTCCTCAAACTTTGTCTTAGAAAGTTATTTAGGGTGTGTTCAATGTCGTCAATTATTTATAGCATAGTACTTGTTAAAATCCGTCAAGTCCATTTAAAAAGGCCTACTTTGGCAAAATAGAAAACTGGATTTTTTTTTTTTTTTTTTTTAGTTAGATTCTTTTACTGTTAGGCTGGGGAGACTTTTTGAGATAGACTCAAAATTCATAAGAATAATGCTCCTAGTTGGTGGTATATAAGTGATTTGAACAATGTTAATTAAAACCCAATAACTGTTTTATATCTATTTATTTTGTATTTTATGAGTAAATAAAACAAAATAGAAAGTAGGCCTTCGAAAATGGACTTTGGCAAATTTTAACAAGTGCTATGTTATAACCACGAAATTTTCTTAATAATTGTAAGGCCAAACCTAACCTAAGAGAGTATTTTATATTTATTTTTATTTTTTATAGTTATCGAGCCTTAAATAAACATTAAACCCCATTAAAACATTAAAATGATATATTTGCCATTTACTTTACTTCTTAGCAACATTCAATATACAGAATTTTGAATTTTTATAATTACAGGGCTTATCAACCACCAAAAATTCAGAATCATAAAATAAATTACAGTTAATTCGCCAAAATCAAAACAAATTGCAATGAATGAAAATATATAATTATCGACGTTTTTTATCCGAAAACCAACAAACACTTCAATAGAGCCCTTTTAACGTTATCCACCCCCCCCCCCCAGTACTTTATTCTAGTTTAGCCTTTTAACTATAGATGTCTATAAGCATTTGCACAATCGGCTGTGTCTTAGTAACCTGACAAATGTTATTCATTGAAATATTAGAACCGATTAGAAAATTTGTTATTTACATGGCGAGAATCAGGATTTAAAATTTTAGTTTCATAATTATTATAGGCATAGTCAACCATGAAATATTCAGAATCATACATTAGAATCAATCAATCACAAAATACATTAGAATTTACGAGTATATAAGAACAATTTTTACCTAAGAATTACAAAATTAGCCGAATAAGCCGAATTACAAATTACTTACGCAGCACAAAATGGAAGAAGAAGAAATATCAATTTATGCAGTATGGGATAGAAAAATTCCAACGAAACGATTTAAAAATACTTCTTCTAAACACGTACACGGCGATCCTCAATTTGACTCATTCAACCAAACTCAACAGAATTAGAAATTTTATTTCGCGTAGTTTGGACAAGCTGCTTATTACCATTAAAATAATTTTGTTCAGGGTCACAACCCAGGAGGAGGTTTATTTTTGTGTCCAGTTCGAGTCCCCCTTAGTTAAAAGTTTTAATCTCTCCTTAGTTATGAAAATTTTAGTTTTATAATTATTATAGGCCTAGTCAACAATGAAATACTCAGAATCATAAAATAAAATAGAGTTGAATCTCCAAAAGTCAAAACTAATTCCATTGAATCAGAACATACAATTATAGACATTCTTTATCCAAAAACCAACAAACATATCAATGGAGGCTTATTCAGGTTATAATACCCCCTCCCCCGGTACTTTATTCTAGCTTAGCTTCAATTTAAAACTAAGCACTTATTCTACCATAGATTTCTATAAGCATTTGCACAATCGATGCTAAAAAATGTGGCTAATTTTAAGATAACAAATTGTCATTTACTTTGTTTCCCAGCGACGCATTACTACTACTACTGCTACTAACAACTCACTGCAGTTCCAAGCCGCCTGAGACCAACACAACTACACGCACTCCTCTTCCATTGCAAACTTTTCAAAGCCTCCCTCTTTACACACTCCCAAGAAGTTCCCCTTTCCGGGAAATTTTTCCTTAGGACATCCCCCCACCCCATACGGGGGCAATCTGCTTTTCGTTTGGCCCTAGACAGTTGCCCGATAAGGAAGATCATGGGCAATCTCATGGGCGTAGGAAAGGGGGAGACAAATGCCCTCCCTCCCCTAGAACTTCAAATTTACGCTACATATTAACGAGAACTTTTCGTGTGTTGGAATTTTTCTTTTCGATGTTTACTGTAGATGATTGGAAAAACTGGAAATAACTGAAATTTCCAAATATCGTTTCCGATATCGATATTTACATTTTGATATCCAATATTGATGTTTGGTCCGATATATAGATAGGAGACTGGCCCGTGATCAGCAGGTTTTGACTTTTTAAATTCTCCAGGAATAGATTCAAGCGATAAGAAGTTACTGAGTATGCCAAAGAAAAGGTAAGTCATTCAATATCATCCTTGAACAAGACGATTAGAAATACCCCATCACTTTTCCACCTGGATGCCTCTCTATCCATGTGGTCAAAAGTGCCGAACCTGGGCCACCCCGCTACTGGTTCGGCCGTCTCTGGCTTACGGCCGTCAACTGACAAAAGAAACAGAGAAGTGGCCAGGGAAACTTAAAACTTGTTTTTCGGCTACAGAATATAGTCAGCATAAAAAACAAAAAAAAATCAATGCGGTTTAAAAAAAAAACTAAAAAGTATTAATTTCAAATTACAAATTGACAGATCAACACCAAAAGTAAGCCGCTCTGTTAATCTTGAGGTTCCACCTGTCAGTACTTGCATTTTCATTTCAACTTCTGTCTTTAAGACACTATCGATCTCGTCAGTTAGCGCTAAGTCATGGTAATAACATGGTGAACAACCCTTTCTTGCTCTTCAGCTCACTCAGAATGTAATCACCAGCTTTGAATTTCTAAGTGTAAAATTGGAAGTTGATGGTAGAAGGCTTGTCTTCAACGTCCATACTGGAGTTACAGGCTAGTCTACGTCAGAATCGTCACTCCAACTGTAACTCCTCTTACGAGAAACATGTCTTTTGCTTAACAGTCTTTTCAATTCTCTGACTTTCTTCCATTTCAGAACTAGGGCTTTTTGGCAGATACAGCTTTTATCACAGCAGTAATGCTTTCTTTCACAGGGGTGTAAGTGAGCACTTCTAAATTTTCATATTTTCTTTCCTGTTTATTTTACGTGTTGAGTCTTTTGGAAAGGGGTCTGTAAGGACCATCTCTTTTAACGAATCATCTGATGACCTTTGCTTCTCATTTAGACAGGACCTGCGTTGCGTCCGTTTCGAGGTCTATGTTAAAGAAGGAGTCTAAATGTCGCACAGAAAGTGCGCTGTGCATAGAAACTTCCCATGTAAGTGCTTCACAAGATGTGCTTCACAAGTGCTTCACAAGATTCTGTCTGAGACATATGACAAGAGAAAATCAAAATCCTTGAAGACATCTCTGTTGTTGGAGTAGATCCGACTTCCTCTAAATCCACTGATTATATTCCCAGGAGTTAAAACCTTTGGATATGCTTTCTCCAGCAGCTCAGCAATACTACACACTGATATTGTTGTACATTTATGGGCAACCATAAATGTTTTGCGGCTTCCTAGTAGTAGTAGAGGCTGTAGTTTGTGAGTAGTGGAGTGTGGAGTAGTGGAGTAGTTTGTGAGTGTGGAGAGAGGCAGTTAAAAGTACAACACCATTATTTTTAGCTAGATCAAGCAATTCAATGGTGTATCGGCTGATCTGGTCGTTTATTTTCAGAAGTACAGGTGACTGTTTGAATGGAAGGATAAAATGCTGCAAGTAAAGCAAAAAATGGGAGGCACTCATCCAGTCAGAAATATTTTCTGAGCATAGAACGTATCCTAGCCATTTCAATATTTCTCTCATCATAGCCCTAGAAAGCAGGATCGACCCATATTTTCCGTACAGCCTACTGTTTGAGATACGGTCAATCAGTCGGGTACTCAAAATAATACGTAAGCAATTTCTCTGGAAAACATCTAGCAAAACCTCCTCCATCCTTCGGAGAGCCAACGCTTCAGAATACGACTGTCATCACTGTAACTTACTCGGCAACAACTTATTCTCGGCAACACTCGAAGCATAAAATTGGTAAATATTAATGGTGATGGTAAATTCGCTGTTAATTTTGAAGCCCATTTAAAAAAGCTAATTTTGCAAAAAGTAATTTTCAGTAGATTCCAGGTATAAACTGTAAATAATACTAACACACTGTCAATAGCCAGATCAAAATATTTCTATTTTATGCCAATTAGAGTCAGGCATAGGATAAAAATGGATACAGCAGACAACAATAAAAATATAGGGAAGAATAAAATAAAGAAGGAACAAGAATTGAAATGAGTAAAGAAGAGAAAAAGAATGGTTACACTCCAAGATCATGTTCTGAAATATATCCTGCTTTTCCAATAGAAAACGCCACCTGCTGTCGATTTTCTAGGCCAGGAGCAGCGTGAGATAAGTCTAACATGGCATTCAGCAGGGTTTCCAAATTTCTTCTTATATATTTCCCATTTTCTGGTAACAAAATTGATTCCTATAATGATAAGTGAATGAACAACTTTGACATTGTAAAGTAACACTAATGTTAAAAATTTTATTAACATGAATTTTCATATAACCTTTGTCAAAGCCTTTTCTTGGGGTGAGGGTCCTCCGTGCAGTGACCAAGGTGTAGTCATACTTTCAAACTAGCCTGTAAATCATTTATACGTAGCATAACTTAAGACTTCGCATTGCGTTATATAATCACAAAAGAGCAAATTGTGTCCGTAACCACGGATGTCGCCATTTACTATTTATCACCAAATGCTTTCGATGGTAACCCTGCTCATGATATACTCATTTGCACTGGCACAAACCCGATAAGTTCTTAGTAGTTACTTACTAAATAAGAAATTAAACCCATTTTGTATTGTCAATAAACATTGTCGGTACGTCGCAAGTCAAATGGAAAATTACCACCATCATTAGCCTTTTATTCAAATCTTTTACCCCGCCGTTTGAAAAATTGCTTGTGCTTAATAAAGAAAAAACAAAAAAAAACATTTTGATGGTACATTTACATTTCCAAAAAGACAACTACATGGCATTATACTTTAGGGAAATGTGCGTTACATTATGGCAAAGTCAACATCGTAACAGCAAAACGTGATAAACAATTAATAAATTTCCAAATTAAATTAATAAACATCTCCTAGGAAGCCTTTCACGTTAGACAGAGCTTAAATCTCCATTCCACATTTTGAATTTTTGAATAGTCTACTTATGATGATTGTGATGATTTTAGACATGATTATGATTTTTTTTTATGAATTTTTATGTCAAAAAAGTAAAAGAACTTGTTAGTGTGTGAAAAGTTATAGCCTACTTGACTTAACGAACTTAACTATTTACAATAGACAACAACGTACGCAGGGGGAGAGCCGCTTTACTATTTCCATTCCCAACTCCTTCGAAGTTCGGATCTGTGATAGTTGGTCTTGCCAAAAATTTTGGAGTTTCGAAAGTTTCAAATATCTCTTAATTGCATTTTCTAAATTTCTTCATTTAATAAAAATTTTTAATCCGACATGGCATTCAAGAGGGTTCCAGTGTTTTCTTTTTATCCAGTTTATCAGGTGACAAAAGTGATATTAATTATATTCATAAACAAAATCTACCGCAAATTAGTGTAGTATGGCCGTCAATTAAACTCCCCAAAAAACAGCATTATATAGGCTTAACTAAAACTTAAACAGATTGCTAAAACTCATCACTTTTTTAGCCAATTGGTTTAGCCATACATTTAGAATGAAAGGTATAAAAAAATAAGCTTGAAAACGGCGTCTGTTTAAAATAGAAGAACTAAATTAGTCGTCACAAATAGTATTACACCAAGAACAAAAATCTGGAAATTAATTATATATGTTTATTGAAGTCCGAATCAAATTAAACTTAGGCGGGAGGGGGAGGGGTTCATTGGGTCCAAACGAATACATTTAGTTTTATAGTGTGTATGTTGAGTCTCGGGCCAGTATGCTGCGTTGGGTCTCTTTGTTGGGTTTACGAAAAGAAATGTGGGCCAGCTTCTTTGAATTTTTAAGAATGGAATAAAATTTTTAAAGAGCAGATTGAAAAGGTTAAAAAATTGATCTAAACAGTCCCCCCCCCCCTTCTTTAAAAATTGAAATCCCTACGGTGACACATACACCATATACTAAAATCCTTATCACACATTCATTTCGTTAAATATGTTTAGCTACGTCGAATGTTTTTAGGCAAATAAAATCCAGCTCACCTAAGCTATCTCCTTGACCGTTCTCCTTGACAATTGAAACGTTCAACTGAGTTGGACGTCTTTAGTCTGAAAAATCCAACTCACCGAAAGTGGATTTATGATATCTCCTTGACCGTTAACTGACCGTTCTCCTTGACGGTTAAAACGTTCAACTGAGTTGGACGTTTTAAGTCAAACAAATCCAATTCACCGAAAGTAGAATTAAGGCAATTCCTTGACTGTTCAACAGACCGTTCTCCTTCACGGTTGAAACGTTCAGCTGAGTTGGACGTTTTAAGTCAAACAAATCCAATTCACCGAAAGTGGAATTAAGGTAATTCCATGACTGTTCAACAGACCTTTCTCCTTCACGCTTGAAACGTTCAGCTGAGTTGGACGTTTTTAGTCAAACAAATCCAACTCAACGAGAGTGGAATTAAGCTATTTCCTTGACCGTTAGACAGACCATCCTCCTTGACGAATGAAACATTCAAATGAGTTGGACGTTTTTAGTCAAACAAATCCAACTCGCCACAGTAGAATTAAGCTATCTCTTTGACAGTTCAACTGACCGTCCTCCTTGACGGATGAAACCTTCACCCGAGTAGATATGTTTAGCTACGTCGAATGTTTTTAGGCAAATAAAATCCAGCTCATCTATCATCATTGAGTAGTTTTAAGAAGAGCCATTTTTTAGGGATCCGGTGTGTCTATTGGATGCGCACGCGCTGATTGCGTGATTTTTGGCCGCGCAGCGTTGCCATTCTTGTTTGTGAGTTTGGTTTTCGGGCGCGAAAAAAGGTTAAAATCGGCGTGTGTATATGTTTATGTTTCTTCTGAATTAGTGAAGTCCTGTGAACTGCGTGGATCGCTTGGGACCAAGCAGAAGAGGGGAGAGAACCTGCCGGAAGCGCCGTATTGGTACCTGCCGGTTAATTATCCTTAAATTGCAGGGAACAGGTGAGCAGGTCTCGACGCTTCCCTTGCTCCCGGTGATCTCATGCTCCTGAGGTTTCCCTGATGTTTCCTTTATGTAGATGGCGGTGAGAGCGCTTTGAAAAAGCTGCCTCCGCCTTATTAGTTTAGCTAGTCCATTGCTCGTTTTATCCGGATTCCTGCTGTGATAGTGAAAGTAACCAAAGACTTGCTGTTCCTGACTTTGCTTAGTGTTATCATCATGCAAATTAAATACGAAAAACCGGCCCTAATGAAGATTCAATCACCGGATTTATCAGTGGCACCGTCTACCTTTTGTAACTTGTGGCTATTTGGACTCTTAAAGAAACCACCAGTGCGCACTGAGATAGCTCGCTACTTAAGGCCACCAGAGTGCTCTCGCTTATCGGACTGCTTGAATAAGCGAACCCACCGTGGCAAACTAGGAGGAAAAAGGAAACACCAAATGAGAATTCCAGTGCATATCTCCCGCAGGAAAAAGACAAAGGACCGGCTGACGAGGACGAGTAACCTAGTCGTAATCCGTTGCGCTCCTCCTCACGATACTCCACCCCTACTTGTTCCCTGGTTTATAGCGAATGTTAACTGCAGTACTTTGGAACCTACTCCTCCAAATTTGCGTCCGGAGCGATTCTCAGCAAAATACAAACTTCCGAATATACTAATGTGTAACGCTCGATCTTTGAACAATAAAATGCACGAGCTGGAGGTGTTAATTAAGCAGAATAACGTACCCATTGCAAAAATCAGCGAGTGTTGGGACATTACTGAGGAGACTGCACGGATTAAAGGTTACAGAAGCTACCTCAACACTCGACGTGACCGAGGCCTTGACCGTCGCGGAGGTGGCGTAGGACTTTATATACGTGACGACCTACCATCAAAACTGTTAAGAAGCCCCAATAATTCGAGCCATGAGATTGTGTGGGTGGAGTGCAGACCGGCGCATCTGTCACGAAGATTCTCCTGTTTAATAGTTGCGTCAGTGTGCTATCCAGAAAGCGCTGGGAACAGAAAAGAACTTGTTGAGCACATACAAGTGTTCGTCGACAGAATGCGCCACAAGTACACTTCCCCTACGTTTGTGATTGCTGGCAATTTGAATCAGACCAATCGTCAGTGGGTCTCAAACGTTTTGGATATGAAACAAGTAGTGAACTTTCCGACTCACCAAAGTGGCAGTACTCTTGACATGATCTTTACGAACTTGGCAGATCTTTATAACGCTCCCCGATCTCTAGGTCCCCTCCAGAATTCTGACCATTTTATAATTTTCTGGGAAGCACAAGCAAGTATCCCACGACCGAAACGAACAAAAGCCACAATTCGGCCCATCACAAGGTCTCCAATAGCTCAACTCGGTCGCTGGATTGGTACTTACGACTTTGAGGACATTTGTGCAGAGGCCGAAAGTAATGTCAAAGTCAGCAAACTAAACAGCCTTCTGTTGGAAAAGTTCCACGATTTTTTCCCAACAAACGTTATTACAGTTTGTGACACTGGCAAACCATGGATCACCCGCGAACTCAAACAGATGATAAAAACTCGCTGTAGTCTCCACAAAGCTGGAGATCAAGCGGCTGCAGCCAGTTTGCGTAACAGAATTGTGAAGTTAAAGAGACTAGCCCAAAGACAGTATGTAAAAGGGAAAATAACGCCATTACTGCACACTGACCCTCACAAATGGCACTCCTCGGTCAAAACCCTTGTAGGGAAATCAACGCCAAAGGACCTGAGACTACTCAAAGATGACGGCACACTGACATCAGCTACTGTAGTGAACAAATTTTTCTCTGGCATATGCACCACATACCCATCAATCGTAAATTCTGAAATTAAGAGTATCATTGCAGACACCGGGACTGATGAGATATGTGAAGTATCTGAATATGCCGTCATTAAGGAACTTCGGAAACTGAAAGTAAACTGTGCATCTTACCCTGGTGAACCCCTTGTCAAGTTGTTACGCGAGTTCTCCATCTTTCTCGCAAAGCCACTCAGCTCTATTATTAACCAGTGTTTTCGCAAACAAGTGTTCCCCAGTGTTTGGAAGAGAGCTTATGTGCGCGTCATTCCAAAAGTGAAAAACCCGAAATCTTGCGACCAACTCCACCCAATTTCGATAGTTCCGAACCTCTCTAAGGTAGCGGAATCATTCATGTATCGTGAACTTATGTCACAAGTCCAGGGCTCTCTTGATCCATACCAATACGGGTGCTTGAAAGGTAGTAGTACAACTGTTTATCTTGTGCGTCTGTATCACCTTATTGTTGAGTGGCTTGACCAAGGAGGCACAATTGTAGATCTCCTCCTAGCCGACTATAGAAAAGCCTTCGACTTGATACGCCATTATACTGCAGTGAACAATCTGAAGGTTATGGGAGCTTGCAGACATATTCTCTTATTAATAATAGATTTCTTACGCGACCGACTACAGAGTGTATATGGTCTCTACCCGGGTGATACTGATTCGGAATGGTCTGAGCTTACGTGTGGTGCCCCACAAGACACTAAACTCGCTGCCTTGTTGTTCTTGGCAGTAATCAACTTCGTCCTTGCCGATTTTGACGAACGGTTCAAATTCGTAGATGACCTTTCCACCCTCTTAAAATACCTCATTGAGAAATATCAAACCGTTCCCCAGTTCAGTGAATCATTTATCGACAACTTTAGAGACCAGTGTTCTGAAAACAGCCTCCAAATCAACGAAACGAAAACCAAAATTCTTCGATTTAACCCTCTCAAAAGGGATTTTCAGTGCCCCCCTCCACCATACCAAAGCGTATCGTCGGCAGTTATTCTTGGTGTTACGTTCAGCGTTGACTGTTCGTTTAGCCTCCACGTCCAAGGGGTAGTGAAAAGGCGAACTGCGCCATGCGTACCCTTTTACTGATGCGAAGATTTGGTTTTTCAGTGCCGCAATTGAAAACAGCCTACCTGACATATATTCGCCCGATATTAGAGTATGCGTGCCCTGTATGGGGTCCACAGGTTCAGAACACTGCCTTTATGAGCGAAGTACTCGAATCAGTCCAGAAAAGAGCGGTGAAGGCCATACTGTCTGATCAGTACACTGATTACGAGTCAGCACTGTCTCAACTAAATTTGCCGTCACTCCACGATCGCCGTTTTCAACTTATCTGTAAATTTGGCCAATTTCTTCTGACAAGTGATAAACACAGAAATATATTACCCCCAATGCTGACAAAAAAAAGTAACTACAAGATCAAAAGCAACAAAACTAGCCCAGCCCAAGTGTTACACTAATTGCTTCAGCAATTTCTTTGTGCCTTTTCTATGTTTCTGTCTACAATAAGTGACATGTGTATTAATTTTTTTGTGTCTTTGTTCACTTTGTAAATAATAGCGCGATTTAGTCGGGATTTAAACCCCGACTACGAAAGCTTTTATGTTAATAAATGATTCTGATTCTAAGCTATCTCCTTGACAATTGAAACGTTCAACTGAGTTGGACGTTTTTAGTCTGAAAAATCCAACTCACCGAGAGTGGATTTATGATATCTCCTTGACCGTCAACTGACCGTTCTCCTTGACGGTTGAAACGTTCAACTGAGTTGAACGTTTTAAGTCAAACAAGTCCAATTCATCGAAAGTGGAATTAAGGCAATTCCTTGACTGTTCAACAGACCGTTCTCCTTCATGGTTGAAACGTTCAGCTGAGTTGGACGTTTTTAGTCCAACAAATCCAACTCAACGAGAGTGGAATTAAGCTATTTCCTTGACCGTTAGACAGACCATCCTCCTTGACGAATGAAACATTCAAATGAGTTGGACGTTTTTAGTCAAACAAATCCAACTCGCCACAGTAGAATTAAGCTATCTCTTTGACAGTTCAACTGACCGTCCTCCTTGACGGATGAAACCTTGACCCGAGTTGGACGTTTTCAGTAAAAAAAAAAAAAAAAAAAAAAAAAAAAAAATCCATCTCACCGAGAGTGGAATTATGATATCTCCTACACCGTTAACTGACCGCTCTCCTTGACGGTAAAAACATTCAATTGAGTTGGACGCTTTTAATCAAACAAATCCAACTCACTGAGAGTGGAATTAAGCTATCTCAATTACCGTTGAACTGACTGTTCTCCTTGACAGATGAAACGTTCAAATGAGTTGGATGTTTTTAGTAAAATAAATCCAACTCACAGAAAGTGGAATTAAACTATCTCCTTGACCATTCAACTGACCATTCTCTTTGAAGGTTGAAACATTCAACTGAGTTGGGCGTTTTTAAACAAACAAATTTCAGTTTATGTGATGTTGTAGAAAAGTCAATATAAACCATAAAATATGATTACTGGAGGAGCAATTAACGAAAACAAACTAATAAAATTTCCCTAGAAATCCTTTCATGTTTGATCAGGGCTTGAAGTTACATTATGCATTCTTTAATAATTTTTCTTATGATGATTTGAGGCAATGATGATGATGACTTATGAATTTTGTGTTAGTTTAGTGTGACCAAACTTAACTACCAAAGGTTATAGTTAACGCAATGTAACTAAGGCACTTAGCATAGAAAATTATGTATGTAGTGTGGAAGTCGATTTAGTAGAGAGGAATCGCAATGGTAATATTGATGAGATGAACTTTTCACTAAATGAAATAAGAAAAACATTTAGACAGTAAAATGACAAAGTTGGATACTTATTTTTCTCCATACAATCTCCCAAAGTGTGGATATTGTGAGTGTGATTTAATAAACTTGGGTTTTTCCCATTAAGTCACTTTCTTACATTTTTTCAATGCTGAGGCCCCAATAGTTTCTAACACACACAAAACAGTTCACTCATTTGCATAAACGAGTGAACAAGTTGACCGTGAGTGAAATGGATGAATCGTGAATAAAATCACCATTGAATAGGCTCACTTAAACTTAGATGACCAAAACATGGAACTGAAGGATTTGTAGTAGGTTTGTAGGTACTGATAAGCGGGTAATCAGAAATTATGTTTAATCCATTCATCTACTCTAAATTTTCAAGGAACTGACAGTGAAGAAGGTACTGATAAAAATCAGTTGCATATAACATTTAGTAAAGCACAACTGACAATTATAAAAATACTGATATATAAAAAACCGATTTCCTGGAAGTTTGAACTAAACAATCATAGTTACATAAACATACATAAATTGTTATATAATCATAGTTATAAAGTTATAGTTATATGCATAAACATACATAATCATAAAGAGTTACATAAATCAGTTACATAGTTACATAAATAATCATAGTTTGAACATAAACAATCATAGTTACAAATAGGAACAGTATAGTAGGTACTGAAGGAAATTTCGAATATACTGAAGGAAATACCTGAAGGATTTGCACTCCTTTGTGAAATCTCTCAAAATTGTCCTCTCGCATAAGCCTTCTGATTTGCTTAGAAACTTTGGATTCATCACTCACATTGTAGGGGTCTGATAATCCTAAAAACAATTTTTCTTCAAACAATCTCAAAGGTAACAACAAATTCTTTATTGTAACAAAACAGATTTTATTGTAAAACAGATCTTAAAATACCAAGGGCATCAAAAACAAATCTCCCCCTAGGCCCATCTTAGGTCTATTCAAACCAGAAAAAAAGCAATTTTATAAGAACTCTCTTTTGGTTATTTCAAAATTATCAAGCTTTTAGTGTATCTCATTCTCGTCAGCGTTGCCATGTTGAACCGCGATAATAAATAAGCAAAACTAATTAGTTAATTTTGACAATGCTTTTGTCAATAAAAATTCAAACATTTACAATCTACTGTTTCCCAGGGACAAATGCACCTTCAAAAAAGCTACATCTTCTTCAGCTGTTTCATATAGAATGGTTTTAGCTTGTTTTTCGCTGATTTTCCCTTAAGTCTCTTTTTTAAATTTGGGACCCAATCCTACCCAAAACTGCCTAACTGTACATTAAGATATTTTCAGTAAAACACAATTTAACCAATTCAAGCAATCAGATTTCATTTTCACTTGCCTTGGTACATCAAAGGTATTTCAATTGAAATTAAGATATATATTTTGGCCTCTCAGGTACCCAGGGCTAAAGTAAACCTTTGATGTTAGAACTAAACAGACCTTTATATTCCATTTTATGTCCTATTATATTATAATACTAAATTATATCATATTTTGTAGTCTTTGATAACTTAGTACTTGTTTAACACCCTTGAATGATTTATATTACTAAAAACTCACATTTCGGGCCTATTCATAGTGGGATGACTCATTCTTAGATTTGGGTAATTCTAATTCCTAGAATCAGTTGAACCTGAATCCATTCTCATGCATCCTTAGTTTATCTCGGTTTAATATAGTTTCAGAATTGAGTTTTTATGTAGCAACAACTAAAAAAGCTATACAAACTATTTAGATTATAATTATAGCTTGAATCTATAAACCTTAATAAACACAGATTTACAGCTAATACTGTTCATTTAAAACTATCATTTAACTACTATTTTAGAATTATGAGAGAACAGATATGTAACATCCATATCTAAATACTATTGTAGATTTAGAAGTAGATTGTAGATGTAGATGAGATGTAGATGTAGATTGTAGATGTAGATTGTAGATTGTAGAAGTAGATTGTAGATGTAGAACTACAATCTAACCACTATTGTAGAGTTGTGAGAGAGCGGACAAGTAACATCTTTATCTAAATACTATTGTAGATTTAGAAGTAGATTGTAGATGTAGATTAGATGTAGATGTAGATTGTAGATGTAGATTGTAGAAGTAGATTGTAGATTGTAGATGTAGAACTACAATCTAACCACTATTGTAGAGTTGTGAGAGAGCGGACAAGTAACATCTTTATCTAAATACTATTGTAGATTTAGAAGTAGATTGTAGATGTAGATTAGATGTAGATGTAGATTGTAGATGTAGATTGTAGAAGTAGATTGTAGATTGTAGATGTAGAACTACAATCTAACCACTATTGTAGAGTTGTGAGAGAGCGGACAAGTAACATCTTTATCTAAAGACTATAATAGTTTAAAAATACTATTGGAGATATTGAGTTGCTATCTAACTACCACAGTAGAAATGTGAGAGAGCAGACATATGTCATTTTTATCTACCTGTTATTGTCGATTTAGGACTAGCATTGCACCCGCTAACTGTAGATGTAGAACTACTATCTAACTACTATTATAGAATTGGGCAACTGCATACATGCAACATCGTTATCTAGCTACTATTGTAGATTTAGAAGCCCTATTGGTAGGTGTAGATTGTAGGTGTAGAACAATAATCTGACCACTATTCTAGAGTTGTGAGAGCATAGACACGTAACATCCTTGTCTAACAACTATTGAAGATTAGGAATACTATTGTAGGGGCAGATACAGAACTATTCTGTAACTAATGCTGTAGAATTGTGAGAAAGCAGACATGCAACATCCTTATCTACCTACTATTGTAGATTTGAAAAATACTATTGTAGACACAGATTCTAGATATAGAATTACTATCTATCTACTATATTAGAAACAAGAGAGAGCAGACATGTTATATCCCTATATAATCATTGTAGATTTGGGATTAATGTTGTATATGCAGATTGTAGATACAGAACTACTACCTAACTACTGTTGTGGAATAGTAAGAGATCAAACATTTAACATTATTATCTACTATTATAGGTTTAGAAACATTATTGTAGATTTAGAACTACTGTCTTACTACTATAGTAGACATATGAGAGAGCAAACATATAACATCCTTATCTACCTACTATTTTGTATTTAGACCTCCAATTGCAGGTATAGATTGCGAATATAGAACTACTATTCAAATAATGCTGTAGAATTGTGAGAAAGCATACATGTATTATCCTTATCTACCTAGTATTGTAGATTTTGGACTGTATTATATAAACAGAATGCAGATGTAGCACTACTATCTAACCCCTATTATAGAATTGTGAGGGAGCAGACTACATCCTTATCTAACTACTATTGTAGATTTAGAAATACCACTGCAGATGCAGACTGCAGACACAGAACTACTGTCGAACTACTATTGTAGAGTTGAGAGAGAGTAGAAATGTAACATCCTTATCTAACTTGTATTGTACATTTTAAAAATACTATTGTAGATGTAGTTTATACATGTAGAACATCTATCTATCCACTATTGTAGAATTGTGATAGAGCAGATATGTAACATCCTTATTTATCTAATACTACAGACACTATTTCTCGTCGTTTTCTATAAGTTATATATTATTTCTGTTGCCTAAAACTTGTATAATTCGAACTATGGACTTATCCTTGTGATAACTGAAGGAGAACAAAGCTACCATTTTCAGTTCAGCATATTCTTTCAACTGGATTAGTCTGTTTTATAGTTATTATAGGTGAACTATATTATAACTATAACTATATATACTGCAGTTATAGTATATATAGTATAGAATATAGTATATATATATAGTATATATATACTAACTATACTATAACTGCATTGCATATTCTTGTGCACCTCAAGTTTTTAAATAATACAATTATAAAGTAATACAATATAATAATACAATAATACTTATAAAGTATAACATACTTTTCTTGTACTCTCTGTTCTCAAAATTATTAGAGTTCCTTTTTTTAAATGATATTTTACTTTTACAAAGAAATACTTTATTAAAAATAATACTAAAAAGACATAGGATTAGACTAGGGGCATAAGATCAAACAAAAATTAGAAAGATTGGGAGGAAAAAATTCGAAGTCGGAGAAAAATGTATTTTCGGCCATATAATTTTGAGGAAACGGAAGGGGAGCCTATATGAATAAGATTCAAACCAATTGGTAAGGTTTTTTGGGGGCATCATCTTCAAACCATCCTTCTCTGACCGTTTTTGTCCTATCTACTAAAAATGACAACTACCACTAATAACTTACTGCAGCACCCTGAGGTCAACATAGCTATGCACACTCCTCCACCCTAATTTACTGAAAACTTTTCTGTAGCAGCAAAAATATTCCAATTATTTCTGATTATTTATGAGCCTACCTGGGGGAACAGACGAGCTTGGTCGCTCTTTTCTCGTGGCGTTTGTTATAACTCTTCCTCTGGTTGATTTCATTGTTATCTTCAGTATTTCCTCTTTGGTTTCTACTTCCTCTCTAGGGAAATCTGAACTTTTTTCAGGATGTCTTTGATTCTTTTGAAAACAAGGCTCAAATAGTGTCCTTTCTTCTGCATTTCTGTAAATACATAAATTTAAATGTAAGCTTCCTAAAAAAATAAAAATTGAATTTTCTGGCCAAAAAATCTTCTTTACTGAATTAAGCTGAATCCTAGACAGAGTATTGGCAACAGTAGAATCTGGCTCCAAAGTTGAGAAGAAAAATCCCCTCCACCACTTAGTATTTGACATCATTTGCAGATGTTGTAATTCTTTTCACCTAGAAAACAACTTCCTTTGGCATAGTTTCAACAACATCCAAAGCTGAAAGTGTCATTTCTTAAGTAAACTACATTAAAAGAGAGAGAAAAGTTCTAACTATACAGTTATAAAGTTAAATTGAAAAAAAAAATCAAACTAAAACTAAATATTCAAAAAACAGCCAATCATCAGCTATTTGCAATCCAGTAAATAGGACTGTCAATGTGCAACCCTGTTAATTACCACTTGTACTTATAGGGGAAAAGGCGTTTCCACCTCACCCAGCAACTGATTGAGGAAATCCCATGGTGGCCAGTCATGTGCCAACTCTTTGGTGAGCTTTAGCCATTGCTTGTCCCAATTGTGGCCTCCAAATCTTGCCTAACAAGTGACCTCACACCTTTAAATTGCCTTCTTTTTCTTCTATGCCATGTTGATAAGGGTTCCATGAGAAGTATCTGCTTAATGAGGCGTTTGTATAGCGATGCAAAACGTGTCCAAGTCAGTGGAGCCAGCAAAGCTTGATAAAGCTTGAAATTTCGTTAATGTTGAAACAATGTTGGCAGATATGATTTATATTAAGAGGATATGAGGGAATTTATTTAGCTGTAAGCTCACCAGACTTATGCCTCTGTATGTTGGCATTTGACTGCGTCATGCATGTGACTTGTTGAAAGGACCGCCAGACTACCAAATTGAAGGTTCACAACTCAGGCTTCCTATCAATTGATAACCCATTAGCCCATTATAATTAGCCCATTAGCCCATTATTAGCCCATAACCCATTATATTTTATATATTGCTAATTTGATAGACTGAAAGCATAACCCCTAAGCCATACTTTAGTCATACTTCTCAATAAAAAGCCAAGATTAACAACTAATATGTTGTGGTTTTTTAATATCTTTTTTTTTACTTTAACAGCACAATGTACTTTTGAAACATAGTGTGACAAGAAATTGCTATAAAAAGCTTGTGTTAACACTGTTTTCTCCCCAACTATTCTCTACTAATACTATGTCTTTGCGTCTTTTATCAGGTTCATTTTACATAAAAAGAATCACCATTCAAACTTCCCTCTTTCTTATTTTCAAAAAATTATGCCTAAAATCTAAACTCTGATTTGTCAACCACGAATTTTATACTTGTTAGTTGAACATCATTTAAATCAAGATATTATTAACACGATATATAATTAGCACTAGTCATGCATATTTTGATTTAATTCACAATTGTGACTATAATGAACAAAAAACACTTAAACAAGGAGATTTTGACTTTATCATATGCAGCCAGTTTCTATTAATCAGATTTTCCTGTTTTCTTCCATTTTTTGTTGGCATTTTAAAAACCATTAACATAAACTCTAAAGGAAGCCCTAAAAAAACAATTTGAAAGTAGGGTGAAGGTGCTAATCTTCAAAGACCACGACAGACAGAAGAGAAGACTGAATATAGTGGCCTTTGAAGTTGCTACCCAACCCGATGATGCCCAGTTTGTCCGCGAGCACCTAGCTAACGAATACAGTTTACCCGAAGTCCCTATTTCAAACGTCTGCCGCCTAGTGAATCCCACTGCCTCCATGATCCAAAATCGCCTACGCACACCCTTCAATCATGTTCTCTGTCCCCGACTTCAAAATTACGAAGCTGCTTCTCCAGAAATCGTTTGAGAAAAAGAGGCAGTTCAGTTCGGAAATGATGTATCAAAACAGACCATGACAAAAGGCAGAAATTATATGAAGAACTATACAGAAGGCCGGGAGGTGGTGAATCAGACATTATGATTAAGACAACAAGATTGTCCCAAAAACTCCCAGCAGCCATCAGCTGCGCTGGGGTCGCAGGCGATGGAGATCTAAGAGTTGATGCCTGTCAATACCATGTAAATAGTGCTGTACATAGACTTTAATGTGAATGATTCAAATGTAAGCCCCACATTCGGGACTGATAATGATGAATCTTTTGTGAGTGCCTTATCAAGTATTCATAGCAGAGAACCTTTGGATGGTTCCACTTTCAAATCTTGCGAGTTGGAACTTAGTAATATTGGTGATGCTCATATTGAAAATGAAGACTATTTGTGCTTTACAGTAACGTGGATTGCATCACCTCAAAAATGGATTAGATAAAAGCTGAAGTGTCAACAAGACCTGAAGTGAGTGTGTCTGCCTTCACTGAAGTTACACCAAAGTATACTTCAGTGCCACTGACTGATGTGCTAATCCAGATCACTGGATTCAGAATAATCTCAAACCTGTTGAAACCAGAAGGAAGAGGAATTGTCCTGTACATCAAATCATCACTGAAGGTAGAAGACATTAATCTTGGTTCTCAGTATGAGCTGTGGGTAGAGCAGGCCTGGATAAAAAGTGATCTAAAGGTCACCCCTTAATTATAGGTTGTATTTATAGAAGCCCAAACTCTCCCTGTCAGAAAGGTTCCCACCTTGCGATTGCAAATTCTATATAAGATCAGTTATGAGTCGTCCTTGCCATAATATACTAATTGTTGGAGACTTCAACCTGCCATGATGACCAGATTGGCTCACTCCTCGAGTGCCTACAAGAACATTCATTGTATCAGACAATCGATTTCCCGACTAATTACAGAGAGGGCCAGAACTCATCTCTCCTGGATCTCCTATTTGTCAAAGAAGACGAGGCAATCCAAAGTATAGACCCAGAACTACCTTATGGCACAAGCAACCATATAGCCATAGCTTGTTGACCAAAGTTGTACCCACAGACAAATAATTTTAGAAAGCATGTTTATACAAATTACAACAAGGTCAGGCAAGATTTAGCTAACCAAGATTGGTATTTTGTTGAAAAGAATAATGTAGAGGAAGCTTGGCTTGAAATGGAAAGGATCCTCAGTGAGACAACTGCAAAACACATGACAATCACTTGGAAACAAAGACCAAGAACACCCCCTTTCATCACAAAAGAAATCAAGCTTGCAGTCCAAAAGAAAAAGAAGTTCTGGAGAAGCTACACAGACGTCCCAACGCAAGCAAATCATGACATATTCAAACAAATACAAAACAAAATCCCCTACCTTACAAGAGAAGTTACTAGCAAGTATAAGGACTCATTAGCTTCAGTGTCAAAAACAAACCAAAAGAAATTTTGGAAGTATACCTCTGCTCAAAAGCCTGGAAGACATTCAGTAACCAAACTCTCAGTTAATGGGAATACCATAAGCAACCCTGGAGATATATTTGAAGCTCTGAACCAGCAGTTCAAGTCAGTTTTTACACCTCCAGAAGATTCCCCTTTGCCACAGATGCTGGAATATGATATTCAGAAACCAATGCAAATTCTTACTGTTGGCACTTTGGATGTGGATTCACAGCTGAAAAGATTGAACCCAAATAAGTCAGCTGGTCCTGATGGGGTTCACCCTTGGATTTTGAAAGTGGGTCATGCAGACCTTTGTCCTCCCCCAAGCAAAACTGTTCCAGGAGTCTCTTGATACCAAACAGGTCCCTCAAGATTGGCGAAATGCAAATATTACACCTGTTTACAATCACTACCTGTGATTGTAAATATTACACCTGTTACTGTACTCCCAATTACAAACCCATTAGCTTCACTTCAACAGTTGGTCAAATCCTCCAAGGAATTGTCAATACTGCTGTTATGAATCACCCGTATGACATAAAACTACTTACCAATAGCCAACATGGATTCAGATTTGGACACTCAGTTAAGACAAATCTTATTGATGCATATGAATATGTCATCAAGCTGCTAGACCAGGGTATCCCTGCTGATATGATCTTATTAGACTTTTAAAAGGCTTTTGACAAAGTTTGCCATTACTGTTTGAAGGCGAAACTCTTATCTACTGGGATACATGTGGAGGTTGTTGAATGGGTGATGCAGTTCCTCTCAGGAAGAAAGCAGAGAGTTCAAGCGTTTGGGAATAACAGGCAAGATTTTCTCTCAGAAGTTGCTGAAATTGATAGGGGCGTGCCCCAGGGATAAGATGAGCATTTATGCCAATGATTAAAAGCTTATTGGGCCTGCAGAGTCAACAGCAACAAGAGCCATCATACAGGAAGACCTGGATTCACTTTCCCTTTTGGCCCACCAATGGAAGCTTGAGTTCAACATCCAGAAATGCAAGACAGTACATTTTGGGGAAAAGAATGAGAAGTTGCAGTACCATATGAGTGGAGGGGATTACTCTATTAAATCAATTGGTTCTGTGGCAGAAAGAGATATGGGAATAGTCACCAATGAAGAACTAAAATTCCACAAACACACACAAACAGCAGTTGCCAAAGCATCTCAGACCCTCAGAATAATTAGTTGTACAATACATAGCAGATCATCCAAAGTCATGACAAAGCTGTACAAGGGTCTTGTGTGACAATTGCTGGAATTTGGGATGTGTGTTGCCATGCCCCTCAATAAGGGTGACCAACAGAAAATAGAGTCTGTTCAAAGGCACACAACCAAAGCTGATGATCAATGCAAGAACCTCAACTATCCATCTTGCCTGAACAAACTACAGCTCCCAACACTTGTCTACAGACAATGGAGGGGTGGTGTCATCATGGCTTACAAGCTACTGCATGCTGATTCCTCTTCTCAGAAGCCTTTCCAACTTGATGAATCATCAAGGACAAGAGGGCATAGTAAGAAGCTGCTCCAGAAGAGCTCACAGCAGACTCTGCAACCACTATTTCTCCAATAGAGTGGTAGCCCCCTGGAACAGTCTTCCCAATACAGCTGTCACCACTCCCTCTGTTGATGCATTCAAGATCACATTTATCCAACAGAATTACATTTATTCAACAGATGTCAATCCTTTGCAATGACATGATGCTGATGGTAAGTTAAGAATTCTAATACCTATTCATAAACAAATACAACAGTTTAAGGACTGAAAAACAACAGAGAAACATACTATTAAGGGCTATAGCATTATTAGAGGGGGGCATTGCCATGGTAGGGACCATTATATTTGAAAGGAGTGTTGATTGGGGAATTGGAGGGACAACTTTTTCTTCTTATAATGTTTCTTTGGAAGAAGATGTAGTACACTATTACCCTCAATACTTTCCAAGACAGCAAAAGCCACCTTACCAAGGAATTTACCAGCCTAGATCTATTCCTGAATTTCCCCACCTAACTTAACAGCTAATTGGGTAATCAACAAACAACTAAGCTGCAAATTAGCCTAAAACTACTTGTTTAAAAATGTTCTATTACATCATTGCTACAAAACTAGGCTAAGATACCTAGTTTGTTAGATTTATTATATATTTTTTAAATTAGATATATTTTTAAATTAGATAAATTTTTAATTAAATTAGTTAATTAATTTGATTTTAATTAATTTAATTTAAAGTTCATTCAGTTAATTAATTTGAATTAGACATTAAATTAGATATATTAAATTAGATATATTTTTAAAGGCAACCCCTGTTTCAATTTTTAACTGAGACAAGTCCAGACTGACTTTTCAGTCCTAACTTATTAAGATGACAGTACAATATTTTACAATTATACCATATGGCTGCATCTCCATATCATCAGCAATTTTATCTATGGCCTCAACTTTACTCCATTTTTAATTCAAAATAGAACAATCCACGACTTTCCATTGGCTAGCCTTGTGCATTAAAATCATGATTTTGATTTTGTTTCCTTTTCTCTCTTCCACAGTTATTGCAGTTTAATTTTGTTTTGTAGTGTTGAGTGATTTTTTTTGTTCTTTTTTCTTTTGGTTTTATAACTCCTTTGAGCATTTACACTGTATCTATATCAAGGGTTGAAATAAAATTATTATTATCATTATTAATAATTAATTACATCTATCATCGCGATCATTAATTTTCATTTTTTTCCATTTTCATCTGTGTTTTTAAATAGTTTTTGAAAAATATAAATTTTTTGCTGCATATACAAGGACTTTAAATAATCTATTATGGGACCATTTTCTTAAGTTCCTGAGCTGCATTCCCATGAACTTGAAAAGAAGCAATTCAACAATAATATAATATCTACCAACTGTTGGCTGTTTTTTCATTAGCTATATTGAATTTCTTTTTTCAATTCACAAGATTGTAGCTGAAGAAGAAAAAAAAGCACCCTTGTAAGTTATTATAACAAAGAATTTAAAAAACATGGATGGCAATGAAAAGAAAAATGAAAATATAACCTAGCCAATTGAAACTTGCTGAGATAAAATTCTAGATGTGAATGTTTTGTGTATCTTGAAAAGTAGTTAGGTTAAGCAAAACAAACACTTTCAGGAATGGATCCAGAGCCTAAAAGATCCTATGGAAAGGCATATTGGAAAACCTATCTCCAGCCCTTCCTCTCCCAAAGGGTGCTGACCTTTGGTTACTTTTGACAATCTTTGTGATATATGAAGCAAAAGGATAGTGTTTAGAGGTTTGAAAGATTTGTAAATCTATAGTGTACTACAGGTAATTACTTGGTATAAAAAAAACTATCTTCCTAATTTAGTAATTGAGATAAATGAGCACATGAACATGGTCTAGACCTTATTCATCCATCCAATTACCTAGGACAAAACAGTATAACCAACCATATAATCCAAAAATCGAGTCCAAAATCAGCATTAATAGGTGTAAATCATTGTCCCAAAACCAAGCCCTAGCACCTTGAGTTTACAAAATTTAATAAATCTTTTATTAATAAATTTAATAAAAATTCATCAAGTAATCACCACATATCAGGGCTCCCCAGAGGAAAACTCATTGCCTATACAAGTTTCAGCACTTGAATTTCCTTACCCAGGCATTTTGAGTGCACCATGCCATAGAACCATATGGCATACCCCTATGTAGTGACACCTGTGGAATATCTCAAAACAAAACAATAAACAAAATATAAAAATATACCAAAAAAAATATTCCAAGCTTCCTTCACCATCCCTTACCTAGAACTGAATGATAGTAAAACCATCCCAACTCAGAAAAAATAACCTGTCAGCCAATTTAACTCTCATAATTTCATAACCTCAACTGTCAACCAAAGCCATTTCACATTCACATTCAGTTTCTATTAAATACAATTTCCCAACATCCACCATAACTCAGCACCTGCATATGTCAAAACAAACCCTAAATTCCAAAAATGTAAAGGGAAGAGAAAAAAAATTTCATCCAACAGGCTACCTCAAAATATCATTCAAAACATCTTGATAATTTTTATTATACTTATTCAAAAGTTGATTATATTGAAAACTAAGCTTTTTAAATTGCCAAGCAAGTTTGTTGGCAGAAAAACCTCTTACAATTAATTTATTGGTAAGTATTTGACTTCTACTTTTAAAATCAATGTATTTACTTTTCCCCTAAATCTAAGAAATATATTTACAAATGTTTAAAACCATATAACTTTTATTTTACAGTTTATTTTACTAAGATATTTCCTTGAGATGAGTGGCATCTGAAGATTGTTACAGAACTTTACCATTGCTGCATTTCACAGAGTAAGAATTTTATCAGTTTTCATCTTTAATTTTGTATACAGCCTAGAGCTATACATTGGATAGCTCTAAATTCCTTACCGAGGAATTTACCAGCCTAGATCTATTCCTGAATTTCCCCACCTAACTTAACAGCTAATTGGGTAATCAACAAACAACTAAGCTGCAAATTAGCCTAAAACTACTTGTTTAAAAATGTTCTATTACATCATTGCTACAAAACTAGGCTAAGATACCTAGTTTGTTAGATTTATTATATATGTTTTAAATTAGATATATTTTTAAATTAGATAAATTTTTAATTAAATTAGTTAATTAATTTGATTTTAATTCATTTAATTTAAAGTTCATTCAGTTAATTAATTTGAATTAGACATTAAATTAGATATATTAAATTAGATATATTTTTAAAGGCAACCCCTGTTTCAATTTTTAACTGAGACAAGTCCAGACTGACTTTTCAGTCCTAACTTATTAAGATGACAGTACAATATTTTACAATTATACCATATGGCTGCATCTCCATATCATCAGCAATTTTATCTATGGCCTCAACTTTACTCCATTTTTAATTCAAAATAGAACAATCCACGACTTTCCATTGGCTAGCCGTGTGCATTAAAATCATGATTTTGATTTTGTTTCTTTTTCTCTCTTCCACAGTTATTGCAGTTTAATTTTGTTTTGTAGTGTTGAGTGATTTTTTTTTTTGTTCTTTTTTCTTTTGGTTTTATAACTCCTTTGAGCATTTACACTGTATCTATATGAAGGGTTGAAATAAAATTATTATTATCATTATTAATAATTAATTACATCTATCATCGCGATCATTAATTTTCATTTTTTTTTCCATTTTCATCTGTGTTTTTAAATAGTTTTTGAAAAATATGAATTTTTTGCTGCATATACAAGGACTTTAAATAATCTATTATGGGACCATTTTCTTAAGTTCCTGAGCTGCATTCCCATGAACTTGAAAAGAAGCAATTCAACAATAATATAATATCTACCAACTGTTGGCTGTTTTTTCACTAGCTATATTGAATTTCTTTTTTCAATTCACAAGATTGTAGCTGAAGAAGAAAAAAAAGCACCCTTGTAAGTTATTATAACAAAGAATTTAAAAAACATGGATGGCAATGAAAAGAAAAATGAAAATATAGCCTAGCCAATTGAAACTTGCTGAGATAAAATTCTAGATGTGAATGTTTTGTGTATCTTGAAAAGTAGTTAGGTTAAGCAAAACAAACACTTTCAGGAATGGATCCAGAGCCTAAAAGATCCTATGGAAAGGCATATTGGAAAACCTATCTCCAGCCCTTCCTCTCCCAAAGGGTGCTGACCTTTGGTTACTTTTGACAATCTTTGTGATATATGAAGCAAAAGGATAGTGTTTAGAGGTTTGAAAGATTTGTAAATCTATAGTGTACTACAGGTAATTACTTGGTATAAAAAAAAAAACTATCTTCCTAATTTAGTAATTGAGATAAATCAGCACTTGAACAAGGTCTAGACCTTAATCATCCATCCAATTACCTAGGACAAAACAGTATAACCAACCATATAATCCAAAAACGCGAGTCCAAAATCACCATTAATAGGTGTAAATCATTGTCCCAAAACCAAGCCCTAGCACCTTGAGTTTACAAAATTTAATAAATCTTTTATTAATAAATTTAATAAAAATTCATCAAGTAATCACCACATATCAGGGCTCCCCAGAGGAAAACTCATTGCCTATACAAGTTTCAGCACTTGAATTTCCTTACCCAGGCATTTTGAGTGCACCATGCCATAGAACCATATGGCATACCCCTATGTAGTGACACCTGTGGAATATCTCAAAACAAAACAATAAACAAAATATAAAAATATACCAAAAAAAAATATTCCAAGCTTCCTTCACCATCCCTTACCTAGAACTGAATGATAGTAAAACCATCCCTACTCAGAAAAAATAACCTGTCAACCAATTTAACTCTCATAATTTCATAACCTCAACTGTCAACCAAAGCCATTTCACATTCACACTCAGTTTCTATTAAATACAATTTCCCAACATCCACCATAACTCAGCACCTGCATATGTCAAAACAAACCCTAAATTCCAAAAATGTAAAGGGAAGAGAAAAAAATTTCATCCAACAGGCTACCTCAAAATATCATTCAAAACATCTTGATAATTTTTATTATACTTATTCAAAAGTTGATTATATTGAAAACTAAGCTTTTTAAATTGCTAAGCAAGTTTGTTGGCAGAAAAACCTCTTACAATTAATTTATTGGTAAGTATTTGACTTCTACTTTTAAAATCAATGTATTTACTTTTCCCCTAAATCTAAGAAATATATTTACAAATGTTTAAAACCATATAACTTTTATTTTACAGTTTATTTTACTAAGATATTTCCTTGAGATGAGTGGCATCTGAAGATTGTTACAGAACTTTACCATTGCTGCATTTCACAGAGTAAGAATTTTATCAGTTTTCATCTTTAATTTTGTATACAGCCTAGAGCTATACATTGGATAGGGAGTACAGTTACAAATGTATACAGTGTATATGTATGTGATTAGTTATATATGGATACATATATATGTGTATAGTGTAGTATAGTCAGTAACTATATGTACAGTTACAAACGTGGCTATAAACAGCACAAAGACCTTAGAATAAGAAACTAGTAATAGTTTAGTACTTTTACTGCCCAGAAGGAAACATTATAAAAATTTTAAACTACTTTATATATTCTACAATAGATGTACTTAAATCATTCCCTCTCTTTGCCTCACATACTCCACTTTGCTCCTCACCCCCCCCCTCACCCCTTTTGGACATATAAATAGCCCAAATTATATGTGCTTATTGTGTTATCCGTAGTGTAACTCTTTTTGCTGCTGTGTATTGTTTGCCATTAAATTAATAAGAAGAGAAAAGTTTAGTAAAGGTGCAGAGTAGTGACTCTCCAGAAGGAGACATGCTAGAAAAAAAGAGCAGCACTTTCTGATTTCTAATTTTTAGACTCAATTTGATGAATTTTGTTGTTGTTTTGACAATCCATCCTGTCCCTTCCCCTAATTAAATAAAAAAAACAAGTTTTTTAAACTGAAAGTAAGGAGCGTCATTAAAACTTAAAACGAACAGAAATTATTGCGTTTATGAAAGGGGCTGTTCCCTCCTCAACGCCTCGCTCTTTACGCTAAAGTTTTTTATTGTTTTAAAAAATAAAGTTGTGTGACAGAGTCAAACTTTAGCGTAAAGAGCGAGGCGTTGAGGAGGGGACAGCCCCAAGTAATGTCTGTATACTTCCCAATAACCAATAAATAATGCTGGCAAGTCCGGCGCCCCCTTCATGGCAATTTCCCTTCCCCCATGAAAAATTCCTTCATGGACAGATCCTCCAACATAACCCCCGACCTACCCTTCTCTCCCACTACCAGAAAAAAACCCTCCTGAAAATTTCTGTATACTTCCCAATTACCAATACTATATGTTAACATTGGGTAAAGTTCATAACTTTTAGCCCTCCCCCTGGGGACTTTGGGGGATTAAGTCATCCTAAAAGACATATTTATCATATTTTCGACCATGCTGAACAAAATGGCTATCTCAAAATTTTGATTGGGTGACTTTGGGAAAAAAATAAGCGTGGGAGGGGGCCTAGTTGCCCTCCATTTTTTTTGGTCACTTAAAAAGGGAACTAGAACTTTTAATTTCCGTTCCAATGAGCCCTCCCACGATATTCTAGGACCACTGGGTCGATACGATCCCCCCTGGGAAAAAAAAAAAAAAAAAATAAACACGCATTCGGGATCTTTCTTCTGGCAATAAATGCAAAATTCCACATTTTTGTAGATAGGAGCTTGAAACCTCTACAATAGGGTCCTCCGATACGCTGAATATGATGGTGTGATTTTCATTAAGGTTCTATAGGTTTTATGGAGTCTTTTTCCTTTTTTTTGAAAATCAGCCAAATTTTTTCAGGCATTTAACTTTAGATGGGTAGGACTAATCTTGATGAAAGTTGTGTATTTGAAATCAGAATTGAAAGCTGGTTCCTTTAATGTATCTATTGGTATCAAAAACCCGTTTTCTAGAGTTTCGGTTACCATTGAGCCGGGTTGCTCCTTACTTACAGTTTGTTACCACGAACTGTTTGATTACCCTAAATTGCAGCAAGGAGCAGTCTATGGATTTTCCATCCTTATAATGCTCCATGATGGCTTCTGTAGGTTGCTTCCTATATTTAGACTGAGGACTCAACAGCTCCCCACTTGTAAAGGAACTCCTGCTGTATTTGTTGTTCACATTTTACTTGAATGCACCTGTCAAATCAGCAGCCACTGTATCTTAAGAGAGTTGATTCCACAAGTTTGTTACTCACTGGCTAAAGAGATGGCTTTTTTCTTGAATTTAGGAGTGTTGCTTAATGATTTCCTTGTAATGCCCTCTAGTCACAAAACATTCCAGGGGAGGGCAAGGAGACAAGGAAGAACACATTTGGAAATCATTTTGTGGGCCATAATCATGTTGTAACATTTCCTCTGGTAAATGAGAGCAAAAAGCTTCAAATGGCATAAATGCTCTTTTTAAGGCAATTGTTTGAGGCCTTTAACCATTTTGGTTTTTCTTTCTAGTATTTCTTTGTCCTTCTTGAAGTAGGGTGACACCAGGGACATTCCAACTTCTAGGTGCAGGCAAACAAGTGCCTTGTAGAGCTTCATAAATACAATTGGGCATCTTCTGGAGATAATTCTTTTGATCATTTCAAGAGATTAGAGGGCAAACAAAAATACATATTTTGAATGGGTGCTGAACTTAAGCTCAAGATCAACAATGATTCCAAAATCTCTTTTTTCAGAAACTGCAGGGAAGGATCACCTTGCACATGGTACTGCTGATGTTGATTGTGATTGCTGAATTGTGATTCCAAAATCTCTTTTTTCAGAAACAGCAGGGAAGGATCACCTTGCACATGGTACTGCTGATGTTGATTGTGATTGCTGAATTGTGATTCCAAAATCTCTTTTTTCAGAAACTGCAGGGAAGGATCACCTTGCACATGGTACTGCTGATGTTGATTGTGATTGCTGAATTGGTATGCATGGCATTTATTAGCATTGAAAGAGAGGAGCCATTTACAGCCCAAGGTCATATCAAGGTCATCAAGGTATCAAAGAATATCAAAGAATATCAAAGAATATCAAGGTATCAAGGTCGATTTTGGCTAGATTGCAGATCAGAGGGTGTAGCTGCTTTACCAAAAAGTTTTGAATCATTAGCATATAGAGCAAGGAGGTTCAAGAGAAGGTTAGCTGCATCATTTATGTACATGTTGAAGAGACTTGACCCAAGAATGGTCCCCTGGAAAATTCTGCTTAAAACAGTTGTAGACAAGGAGAAATGAGGGACACCTTGAGAGTCATTAACTTTTACAACTTGTGTTCTTTCTGAAAGGAAAGTTGTTCTGATGTAAATGAGAGGTAAGTTAAAACTTTACCCCACCCCCACCCAAAATGTGCAAATATATACATTGAATTTGTATATATAGGGGTGTGGGTAAAATTCATCACAAAATGATTATTATATTTGGAATGAGCATTAAAAAAGGCATCAAGTGGTAGGCCTATCTTTACTTTATTCATAAGTCAAAAATATGAAATACAAAAAATTTACCATAGCCTATAGGCTACAAAAATCTTTACTACATTCAAAATATGTATGTTAAACTCACCATTCTTAAAAAAGATACATTTGGTTAAAATTAGCACAGTTAAAGTATAGCCTAGGGGTTGCAAGCTAGGCCTACTGTAACCAATTTTATCAAGTAGGCTTACACAGGATGTCACTAGATGGCTAATTTGACAGGGTATATATACACAAATCTTTAAATTGGCCAACTGGCCAACCAGAATTTTAAGCCTAGGAGTCTACCTGGACATAAGAAAATATATTAAGAAGACAATTCCTACTCCTTAATATGGAGAATAATCCTAGTAACATATTTTGCCAGGGGAGAGCCTTTATTTTCACTTTTTCCTTGTTTTTCTAAGAAAGTCATGAATTTCTTAGATCCCATATATTCACAGTATATCTTGATTTTGGCATGTGCCTTGCAGGTCCTTCTTATTGGCAAGATGTAAGGCTCATTGAAAATGTTCAGAGGCGAGCAACAATGTGCATGAAAAGCCTAAAATCAACTTCATATGAGGACCACCTCAAGCAACTTAAGCTATCTTCCCTTGTCTACAGATGCATGTGTAGCAATATGATGCTGACTTACAAACTTCAAGAAGAAAACTCTACCATCTTTAGCAGCAGTCATAGCACAAGCCATCATTACACAAGATGACACTCCAAGAAGCTGCCAAAGTTAAGCTCCTGATCAAGAACTGGTCAAATGTACTTTGCAAGAAGAGTCACAAACCACTGGAATCAATTGAAGGACTCAACTATCAGCACTCCCTTGATCTAGGCCTAGTCATTCAAATGCCACCTTGACAAGGAATGGGATAAGAGGCAGTGGAGGTTCAATTGGGAGTTGTCGACTCAGGAGCACTGCAGGTCTGGAGGAACTTAAAGCTCTCGGTAAAATTCTACTTTAGCTACTTTTGGCTATCTTGGAATGGGTTCAGGTTAGGAAAATGAAACTTTCAGGTATGGGTCTACAGGCCAAAGAATGTCCTGGGAAGGTATTTTTGAGTACCTACCTCCACTCCTTCTCCCTCTAGAGGGTCCTGAAAATTGCCTACATGACAGGTCTATATGCCTACCCATTGAAATTTTGACAAAACAACATTGTACCTTAATTTTCAGTTATCAGTTTCTTTTTCTCTGGCCTTTGCTCTGAAAATGCAATTTCAGTTATTTGAGCAGAATTTTAAGCCATATCAATGTTTTATTTCCAGAATTTAGGAAATGTATTTGCATATCTTTAAAACCTTATAAATTGGGATTGAGCAAAGTTGTGAAGCTGAAAACAATTTAGTTATACTTCATTTAAGTAGAAGATCTATTTTGAAAGGTTTCACTTTTACAACCCACAGATTTTTTAAGGTCATCAAAGGTCACGACTCTCTAGAGGGAGAAGGAGTGGAGGTAGGTACTTCAAAATACCTTCCCGGGACATACTTTAGCCTTTAGACTCATCCCTGAAAGTTTCATTTTCCTAACCTAACCTCTTTCTGAGATAGTCAAAAGTAGCTAAAGTAGAATTTTACCGCTAACACTATAGTACAGCCTACATAAATTTTTTAGAGGAATATCGTTTCTTAAATTGATCCTAGAGATGTTTTCATGCTTTCAAATTGTTTTAATTGACCTTCCAGAAATCCTTAAAAATTTATCCTTGTCTATATCATTAGTTTCTAATGGCCGAGACAGTCCAGTCATAATATTCAAAAATCATGCTTAATCTTTGAATTTTATAGAAATGTAAAATACCTAATTAAGAGACAGAAATTCCCTATCTATGGTCGTTCCACTGTTTTGGGAAAAATAAAATTTTCCAAAGATTAAGTTTTTCCTATCCCAGTTGCGCAAAACTTTATCGTTTTCTTTCAATAGATTGTTTCTATTAGTTTAGTTTTATACCATGAATTATACGTTCTTTTGACTGACTTACTTGACTTATATCCCATCCGGTCTTTTTGGCTGTTTGGGGCCTCTTCTCTTCTCACTAGTCGTTGAATATGGCGACGGTATTCGGTTCTATCTGGTACAAGACGCAGAAGTTGGGGGGACGTTCTGGCCATTGAATTTGTCGTGCCTTCTCTAGTGAGGTCGACCATGAGGTCGTGTGCCATATACCCGCCCTTCAAACGTGATTTTGGGGAGTTGATTTGATGAAATTCGTTGGACATGACCAAGCTAGTGGAGTTGTTGACTTCTTATTCGGTCCATGATAGTGTATGAGCAGTGAAGGAGTTTACGGAGGTCTTCATTGGATACTTGGTCGATGTAGGGGAACCCTGCTATGCGACGGAGACATTTTGTTTCAAATGCGGAGATTCGCCTTTCGTCATCAACTTTAATTGACCATGTTTCACTTGAATACATAGCAATGACGATTATGAGAGAGTTAAAGAGTCGGACCTTCAAAGATTTTGATAGTAATTTCCTTTTCCAAATTGATGATAGGCTCTTGAAGCTGCTGGTTTCAAGGTCCAATCTACACCTAATGGATTTTAAGCAGTCGTTGTTAGAGGTTGAAAGACTGCCGAGGTAGACAAAAGATTTTGCATTTTCAATTTGCTCTCCTTTTATGGTTAACTGTTTGGCTCTGGGTGCAGTGTCTCTAGATACCCGCATGATTTTTGTTTTTGTTGTGTTGACAACCATCCCAAAAGCTTCAGTTGCTGACACTATCTGTGTCTGTTTGGGGGAGATGTTCATGACTGTTAATTTTCACAATGTCGTCTGCGAACGCTAATTTTTCGACAAGTTTTCCTCCAATGGATGCACCGTCTATAGTTTTAGCAAGTGATAAACCTTCATTTAGAGACAGATTAAATTAATGAGGGGATAGAATTTAACCCTGAAGAACACCTGCTGACGTCTGGAACTCTTCTGTCAATCCCTCAGGTGTCTGAACCTGGCTACAAAAATTCAAATACATATGTTTGATCAACGTCAGAATTTTTTGGGGGACTCCATAATACAGCACCAAGGCCCGTTGCGCCGTATTAAATTAAATGCTTGTTTAAAGTCAATAAAAAGTAAGAGCAGTTCTTTCGCAATTTCTATATTTTCTCCATTAGTTGCCGGGTGGAAAATATATGATCTATAGTTGATCGATCTTTTCGGAAGCCGGCCTGATATTCCTCTAAAATGAGGTCTGTCAGGGATTTTAGTCGGTGAAGCATGATTTTCGTTTGGATCTTTGCCGGTTAGCTTGTCATACTAATTGGTCTGTAGTTATTACAGTCACCTTTTTCACCCTTTTTGTAAAGTGCCACAATCATGGCTTTCGCCCAAGATCTGGGGAAGTGGCCTGTTTCCCAGACGCCTACTGTGACTTTATGATAGACGTCTATCAATTCTTCTTGGTCCAACTTAAGTAGCTCTGACTGTATGCCATCTGGGCCAGGAGCTTTATTTGTTTTCAGGGATTGTGTAGCAGCAACTACCTCTTCTCATAACGGTGGTGGACTTGTATCTATTGGGTACTCCGGTAGTTTAAACGACAGTAGGATAGATGGGTCACGGGTTAAAAGTGTTTCTTCCAGAGTTCCCGCCTCTCTTCAGAATTTGTGATAAGTTGTCCATGTCTATCTAACAGGGTTGTTGATGCCACGTTTTCCTTTTAGACAGCTCCCGCACTTTTTTGTACATTTAGTGGCTGTCATTTTTTTTGAAGGTGTCTTCGCATTCATGGCACTTGTCGTTGACGTATTGGTGCAGAGCCTGTCGTATTTTTTTCTCTTCTAGACGTTTTAACCTCTTGTATTCATCTTGGCTTTGTGGGTTTGTTTGTTGGCGTGAATACGTTTTTCAACACAGATATCGATGATTTTGGGTGTGATCCATGGTTTATCAGAACGAGACTGTACTCCAAAGATTTCATTAGCCGTTTCTATGATGATTGAGGTGCTTTCATCAACCATACGGTCGACTTCCTCAGTGGTTGGGACTCCCGTGAGTTGGATTATTGACAGCTTATTCGAGAGAGTAGTTTTATGTTTTTTTTCTTGTTTCGATGTTTTTTAGGAGATCGACACGGTAATTTGGGTAGCTTTTCTTGGGCAGTTGGGGTTTTCGGAGGCGCATACGGGGTTCTGACATGACTAAAGCATGGTCTGAGTCAAAATCACCACCGAACAAAGATACTGTACTCAGCACTGACGACTTCCAATGCTTCCGGACCAGTATGAGGTCAAGCATACTGGTCCGCAGTCAATTTGGGATTTGGCCGTCTGCGGATCTCCATGTGACTTTTCTGTGTTCTCCATGTCGAAAGATTATGCTGGTAATGAAAAGCTCGTTTTAACGACAGAAATATGTGAGCATTTCCCTCTAAGGTTTTGTCTTACATGTCCAACCTTGCCCATTACGTCTTCGAAACATGCATTTGACTGTCCGACGATAGTATTGAAATCCCAAAAGACGAACAGAACATCCTTCTTGGGTGCCTGGTGAATGTTGTGTTGGAGCTGGGTGTAGAACTCTTCTGCATCTTGGTCACTCCAGGAAGAGTCGGGAGTATAAACTTGGATGATGGAAATTTTAGCGATGAATCCTTTAAATCGGGTGGTAATAATACGCTCTGAGAGGGGATTTATGGCAAGTAGAGTTTTTCTTAGCACATTTTGAGAGGCGAAATCCAATCATCTTGACGGTGAACACCATCGCTTCGTCCTGAGATGATGAGGGTGTTCCCGTTTATAGTTTCTGTTCCATTTAAAGGAAGGTGGGTCTCTGATTACCCAATAATATCCCAATGGTAGTGGTCAATTTCAATTAAAATTAATTCCTTTTTTCCGGTTTAGCAAGTGTTCGTATGTTTAACGTTCCAAGTGAAAGTGATGTCTTTGGGGTAAATTTTGGTGTCTTCTCTGACTGGAGAGTCCTCAAATCGGTTAAATAATTGTCGGTTGCCGCGGACGCTGTAAATAAAACATTAACATTATAATCATCATCACAAAAATCAGACCGTCGGTTGCCCCGGACACGGTAACATAGGTTCTTATTCTGTTGTTTGTCATTTCATAGGCAGCGCGCTAGCACAGCCTAAGTAAAGAACGATGTGGGCACAATTTGTTTTTGGTTTCTCCATACCCGGGCAGTTCGTATCGAAGGAGTTGTCGTAGAAAGTTCGAATAGGGCTTATTCGATTTTAAATTGGAGTGGCTAGTACCCTTTTTAATAGTCGAAAGTTATTGGAGGGCAACTGCCCCCCCCCCCCCCCACACCCATCATTCCAACAGACACATCCAATCAAAATTTTGAGATAGCCATTTTGTTCAGCGTAGTTTATTTTCACATAGAAAATATCTTTTTGAGGAGGACACTCCCCCCACAACCCTCGGGGCAAGGGTTTTAAGTTATGCCCTGGGGCCATATAAGGTTTTTATAGAAGGAGTTGTCGTAGAAACTTCAAAAAGGATCATTCGATTGGAAATTAAAAGGGCAAAGGCCCTTTTTAATCGTCGAAAGTGATTAGAGGGCAACTAGCCCCCCCCCTTCACGCTCATCATTCCCCCAAACACATCTAATCAAAACTTTGAGATGGCCATTTTGTTCAGCGCAGTTGATTTCCAGATAGAAAATATCTTTTTGAGGAGGACACTCCCCCACAACCCTTGGGGCAAGGGTTTTAAGTTATGCCCTGGGGGCATATAAGGTTTTTACATAAGGCGTTGTCGTAGAAACTTCAAAAAAGACTCATTCTATTGGAAATTTAAAGGGCTAGTGCCCGTTTTAATAGTCGATAGTGATCGGAGGGAAACTAGCCCCCCCCTCCCCCGTGCCCATCATTACCCCAAACACATCCAATCAAAATTTTGAGATGGCCATTTTGTTCAGCGTAGTTGATTTCTATATAGAAAATATGTTTTTGAGGAGGAAACTCCCCTACAACCGTCGGGATACGGATTATAAGTTATGCCCTGGGGGCATGTAAGGTTTTCATAGAAGGCGTTGTCGTAGAAACTTCAAGAAAGGCTCATTTGATTGGGAATTCAAAGGGCTAGTTCCCTTTTTAATAGTAAAAAGTAATTGGAGGGCAACTAGCCCCCCCCCCCCATGCCCATCATTCCCCCGAACACATCCAGTCAAAATTTTGAGATAGCCATTTTGTTCAGCGTAGTTGATTTCCAGATAGAAAATATGTTTTGGAGGAGGACACTCCCCCACAAACCTCGGGGCAAGGGTTGTAAACTATGCCTGGGGGCATTTAAGGTTTTTATAGAAGTCGTTGTAATAGAGACTTCAAAAAAGGCTCATTTGATTGGAAATTCAATGGGCTATTGCCCTTTTTAGTAGTTGAAAGATATTGGACGGTAAACAACCCCCCTCTCACAACCACCTTTTCCCCAAACACATCCAATCAAAATTTTGAGATAGCAATTTTGTTGAACGTAGTTGAAAGTTCTGGAAATTAGGTCTTTGAGGATGACAACCCCCTCACAGCTCTCAGGACAAAGATTGTACATTATGCCCTGGGGGCATATAAAGTTTTTTTTAGAAAGCGTTGTCGTAGAAACTTCAAAAAGGGCTCATTCGATTAGAAATTAAAATGGCTTTTGCCCTTTTTAATAGTCGAAAGTAATTGGAGGGCAACTAACACCCCTTCCACGCCCACCATTTCCCCAAACACATTCAATCAAAATTTTGAAATAGCCATTTTGTTCCACGCAGTTAGAGTTCAGCAAATTATACCTTTGAGCAGGACACTCCCCTCACAGTCTTCAGAGCAAGGTTTATAAGTTATGTTCTTGGCGCATATAAATTTTTATTGAAATCTTTTTCGTAGAAACTTGAAAAACGGCTCATTCGATTGGAAATTCAAAGGTCTAGTGCCCCTTTTAATAGTCGAAAGAGATTTGAGGGAAACTAGCCCCCCTCTCTCGCCCACCTTTTCATCAAACACACCCAATCAAAATTTTTAGATATCCATTTTGTTCAGTGTTGTGGGTTTCCAGATAGAAATTATGTTTTTGAGGAGAAAACTCCCCCAAAGCCCTCAGAGCAAGGGCTGTAAGTTATGCCCTGTGGGCTTATAAGGTTTCTACTGAACGCGTCGTCGTAGAAACTTCAGAAAGGGCTCATTCGATTGGAAATTGAAATGGCTAGTGCTGTTTTTTAAAGTCAAAAATGATTGGAAGGCAACTAACACCCCCTTCCTTGCCCATCCTTTCTCCAAACATATCCAATCAAAATTTTTCGATAGTCATTTTGTTTCCCGCAGTTTAAAATTAAGAAAATTATACCTTTTGATTAGGACTCTCCCCCCACAGTCTTCAGGGCAAGGATTATAGGTTATGCCCTGGGGGCATATAAGGTTTTTATTGAAATGTTTGTCGTAGAAACTTGAAAAAGGGCTCATTCGATTGGAAATTCAAACGGCTAGTGCCATAGTCGAAAGTGATTTGAGGGCAACTAACCCCCTCTCACGCCTACCTTTTCCCCAAACACATCCAATCAAAATTTTTAATACCATTTTAATCAACAAAGCTGAAAGTTTTGGAAATTAGGTCTTTAAGGATGATAACCTATGCGCCCCACAACCCTTAGGGCAAGGGTTTTAAGTTATGCCCTAGGAGCATGTAAGGTTTTTATTGAAATTCATGTTGTAAAAACATCCAAAAGGACTCATTCAATTGAAAATTGAAAGGGCTATTGCCCTTTTAAAAGTCGAAAGTGATTGAAGGGCTGCTAACCCCCCTCCCACGCCCACTATTTCCCCAAGCACATCCAATAAAAATTTTGAGATATCCATTTTTTTCAACGTATTTGAAAGTTCTGGAAATTAGGTCTTTTAGGATGATAACCCCATCAGAGCTTTCAGTGCAAGGGTTGTAAGTTATGCCCTAGGGGCATATAAGGTTTATATAGAAAGTTGTTGTAGAAATTTCAAAAGGGGCTCATTTGATTTGAAATTGAAATTGCCCTTTTTAATAGTTGAAAGTGAGTGGAGAGTAATTAATCCCCCCTCCCTCTTACGCCCTCCATTTCCCCAAACACATTCAATCAAAGTTTAGAGATAGTCATTTTGTTCAACGTAGTTGAAAGTTCTCGAAATTATGTATTTAAGGATGACAAACCCCCCAGAGTCCCCAGGGCAAAGGTTGTAAGTTATGCCCTGGGGGCATATAAGGTTTTGAATGATAGAGACTCTATGATAAAAACTTCAAAAGGGGCTCATTCAATTGGAAATTGAGAGGGCTAGTGCCCTTTTTAATAGTTGAAAGTGATTGGACGGTAACTAACCCCTCTCTCACGCCCACAATTCCCCCATACACATCCAATCAAAATTTTCAGATAGCCATTTTGCTCAACGTAGTAGAAAGTTCTGGAAATTCGGTCGGTGAGGATGAGGCCCCCCCCCCTCTCCAGCCCTCAGGGCGCGGGTGGTTAGTTATCCCCTGGGGGCTTATAAGGTTTTTATTGAGGGTTGTCGTAGAAACTTCAAAAGGGCTCATTTGATTGGAAATTGAAAGGGCTAGTGCCTTTTTCAGTAGTTGAAAGTGATTTGAGAAAGACTAACGCCCCTCTCACGTCCACCATTTACCCAGACATATCCAATCAAAATTTTGAGATAGCCATTTATTTTCACTTAGTTGAAAGTTCTGGAAATCAGGTCTTAGAGGATGACAACAACCTTGACAGCCCTTAGGGTAAGAGTTGTAATTTATGCCCTGGGGGCATATAAGGTGTTTATAGGAAGTGTTGTCGTAGAAACTCAAAAATGGCTCATTTGATTGGAAATCGAAAGGCCCCGTGCCGTTTTTAATAGTAAAAAGTGATTGGAAGGCTTGACATTTTTATAGTAAAGATAGATGTGGGTATAATGTATTATTTTTTTGTTGTTGTTGTTGTTTAGACCAGGGCACTTTTTATCGAAGGAGTTGTCGTAGGAACTTCGAAAAGGGCTCATTCGATTGAAAATAGAAAGGGCTGATGCCCTTTTTAATAGTCGAAAGTGATTGGAGGAGAACCAATCCCCCCCCCATGCCCACCCTCTCATTGGACTTTATGTTTAAAAACTAAATGTTGCCATAAGATTAAATCAAAATGTACTGTTAATGCTAATTCGCAATAGGGCATATCAGCAGTATCCCAAGAACGACTGAGGGTCTTTTGTTCACACTTTCGGGGCTTCTTATGCTCTTAAAATTTAACCAAATAAAAATAGCGTAAGTGTATCCAACCTATTAAAGAAAGTAAACAGATTTTTTGCGAATGGTGGATTTTTTGCTATTTGTGTCCAGATTTTTAAGAGGGTGTATGTTGCTAAAAATGGCTGAAAATTTTTCTCCAGCATACAAATAGCAGGCCAAACTATAAATCTTTAAAAAAACGAAAAGATTTAAAGTATTATTTTATTTTTCTCTGAAAAGACTATGTGAATATAAAACGAACAGAAATTAATAAAAAAATTTTCCACAAAATGAGTTTTTCAAAGAAAAGTAAAGAACTCCATTAAACAAAAAATGAGCAAAAATAAAATCAAATAACTTACCAAGCGTGAAACTACCACAAATCATCATCGATAAATAAATGAAACTAAAAACGAACAGAAATTACAATAAATAACCGAGTCAAACTTAAAACGAGCAGAAATTAACATAAGTTGGGCTCAAAACCCCTATGCCTTCCCAAGGCCAGAACATAATTTGCACTTTACTGAAAAAAAAACAAATGAATGTGCATTGTCAGTTTAATATACATATACTGATATTTAGTAATCAAAATCTTAATATTATTTGATTTATTAAAGTTATAAAAGTAAAAACATATAAAATTTCCTGTTTTTTCAAAAGAAGAATTGTTTTTTTTTCAATGAGATTACCAGGAAAGATATTTCTAATAAACTAAAAGGGAAAAGAAAAAAAAAATAAGAAATTGCAGCAATTCTTTATCAATATCGCAAGAATGAAATGTACCCATCTTGCTTATTTTTAAATATTTTGCTTTAAATTCCCCAACAATTTCCTTCAACAAGCATTCAATTTGTTAGAGAAATCTTCTAACAATGTTAGCTAACAATTTTTAGTTGGACGGCGGAAACATGATTGATGGGGAAAATGTTAGCTAACAGTTTTCTGTTGGACGGCGGAAAAACCCCTTAGTTGGTAAGTCGTCTTGATATGAGTTGCAAACCTAACTCAAAGAATCAAATTTTTTCATCTCTTCCCCAAAATAGTCACCAAAATTATGTTTAAACACTGATAAATGACTGTAAATTTTTGATAGCACCTTTCAATAATAAAGCTTCAAGTGGTTCAAAACAATCATACTTGCTATTATCAATGCAACTTTTTAACAGCATAAGCTTTTTCAGGATTGTTCAAATTTTATAGCGAACTGCAAAAATATCTTATCCCTTCGAACCTGCAAGTACAAACCGAGCTCGTTTAATTAGGTAAAAATATCCACCAAATAAGTGAGCTTGAGAGTGAAGTCGTCGTCCATGAGTACATGACTACAGTGTGGCCACAAAACAAACAGACTTTGCTCAAGAATTCTTGTAACCACACTGCTATTTTTTCCTGCACATTGCCTGCGCACTGTCAGTGCAGACACCAACAAAATTCCTCCGCTGTAAAGTTTTTTCTTTTATATGGTAAGAATCAATTGTATTGAAAATTACTTAAGTAGCTCCCTGACTTATTGGCTTGCAGAGCAAGATTTCTTCATGCACGTCATTCTGCCATATACAACGCGCAAAAACGCGCAGTTGATATAGGTCTTGCACGTCAGTAAACTCATTTAGTTGTAAATAATATTTAATACCAACTACTCTCTTGATTAATTGATTGATTAATGACTTAATGACATTCGGTCATTTCGTCAATTCGTCGCGCAATACTATTATTAGATAGTGGTATGCGCTCGATTTTCTTAACTTCTTTTTCTTCAAACATTACTTCATTACGATCTTCCATGGATGGTAACTAAATTTTCGTAAATGGTATGAGGCTTTTTTGATCTGAAGATCATTAAGCATATGAGATACGAGGTATATACAGCTTTTTCATTAATGCGAAATGGATAACATTTTGTTGTATTCACAATTTACTTTGAAAAATGTATACTGGCTTGTTTCTACAGTGGGGATGCTTTGTTTCTATATGACATGTAAACTTACAAGGGTTCATACTGTCGTTCGCTAATATTTTGTAGCAAAGCACGTATTGAGGAAGCGGATGTATCATTTCATGATTGAAACCATGATTCCACAGCAACGCTTCCTGCTGTAGAGAACCGCGTAAAGGACTTTGTTATAAAATAGCCTCATGTTTTATTTCGTAGAATACTTTCTTCGATTGCCATACTGGTTTTAGTATGTTATAAGCCCCACTGACTTGTCCTATCCATAGCTGCTCTGCCTACTTGCTTGACCCTGAATTTTCCACTGTGTTGCCGAGGTACTTGAACTGCTTGCCCTGCTCAACAGTTGAATCTCCACACTTTGTGTCCAGGAGGGAAACAGTTGTTGCCATGATCTTTTTCTTTTCAGTCTTAATCTTGAGGTCAATTTGGCCTTTATTTTCACGGATAATATTGAGGAGATCCTGGAGTTTGGTATTGTGCCTTTCCAAGAAGGTATTATAGTCAGCAAAACCCAGGTCGGTTAGTTATTTTCCTTCTCCAGTTTGGATGCCAAACCATGTACAATCATGGAGTATGTAGTCAGCGGCGACGACGGAGAGGAACGGAGCCTTGTTTTACGACGTACATGAAACGAAATATCTAGTATATCTTTCTTGGGTCGAAACACAGCATTCTGTGTTTTCACGTAATGCAATAATTAGGGCCATTATTTTGGCAGGAACTTCATATTTTTGCAAGATATTACATAGCAAATCATGGTCAATTTAGTCGCAGGCTTTCTCGAAAATCAGGTAGTTTTCTCGCCGTTCTTTACACTCCTCAATCATTATCCGTAGTGTTTAGATGAGATCCGTACAAGTACGGGACAACTGGAAACTGTGTTGTCGGTCCCGCAGGTGTTTGTCAATGACTATCTAGACGCACCGGAGAATAATCTGTAGACAAGTTTTTCTGGGATAGATAGAACAGTAATACACATTTGGTTTTCACATTTCATCACGACTCCTTTCTTGAAAAGTTTTATTAGCATACTTTTTGTATAATCATCCGGTACCTTTCCGGACCCCAAAATCCTAGCAATGAGTGTAACTCATCCATACAGGAATTCAGTGGTGTTCTAATCATCCCGCCTGTTATTATGTCAATTCCTGCTGCTCTGCCACTCTTCAGCTTGGAGGCTGCCTGTTGAACTTCTGCATTACAAGGTTCTTTGGTGCTGATTTGGAGGTTCAAAAAGGGGGTTTCAAATGGCGGGGTCCACTCAGAATGTTCTCAAAATACAAGGACCCTACTACGAAAATTTTTGATGGGTCTGAGCCAATTTTGCCATTTGCATCTTTTACTTGTCTGTTTACGTTTTGGTATTTTCCCACAATTTCTTGATAATCTTTGTGCGGCTTTGGAGTCACCACGTTTTGCTGCTTTCTCCGCCACGACATAATAAAACCTAAAACGAACAGAAATTACAATAAATAACCGAGTCAAACTCAAAACGAGAAGAACTAAACATGAGTGGGGCTCAAAACCTATGCCTTCCCTAGGCCAGAACATAATTTGCACTTTACTGAAAAAATATAAAAGTTTTTACTTTTATAACTTTAATAAATCAAATAAAATTAAGACTTTGATCACTAAATATAAGTATATGCATATTAAACTGACAATGCACATTCATTTGTGTTTTTTTCGGTAAAGTGCAAATTATGTTCTGGCCTTGGGAAGGCTTAGGGGTTTTGAGCCCTACTCATGTTAATTTCTGCTCGTTTTACGTTTGACTCGGTTATTTATTGTAATTTCGCTTCGTTTTGGGTTTCGTTTATTTATCGATTCTGATTTGTGGTAGTTTCAAGCTTGGTAGATTATTTGATTTTGTTTTTGCTCATTTTTGGTTTAATGAAGTTCTTTACTTTTCTATGCAAAACTTATTTTGTGGAAAAGTCTTTTTAATTAATTTCTGTTCGTTTTATATTGACATAGTTTTTTTAAGGGAAAAGTAAATAATACTTTAAATCTTTTCGTTTTTTAAGACTTTACAGTTTGGCCTGCTATTTGTATGCTGGAGAAACATTTTCAGAAATTTTTAACAGCATACACCCTTTTAAAAATCTGGACACAAATAGTAGCGTTCAATTTAGTTTCATACTTCCTCTAGTTAACCTGAAATAGAAAACTTGATACCATTCGCAAAAAAGATCTGTTTACTTTCTTTGATAGCTTCGATACACTTACGCTATATTGGTTTGGTTAAATTTTAAGAGCAGAAGTAGCCCCAAAAGTTTGAACATAATACCCTCGGTCACTCTTGAGATGGTGCTGAGATGCCTTATTTGGAATTAGTATTAAATTCAGTATATTTTGATTTAATCTTAAGGCAACATTTAGTTTTTAAACATAATGGGCAAATGGGAGGGTGGGTGTCAGAAGGAGACTAGTTTCTGAAAATTCTGAAAATTTTGATTGGATGTGTCTGGGGAAATGGTGGGCGTAGAAGGGGTGTTAGTTGCCTTCTAATCACTTTCGACCTTTAAAATGGGCACTAGCCCTTCTAATTTCCAATTGAATGAGCCATTTTTGAAGTTTCTACGAGAACACATTCTATGAAAACCTTATATACCCCAGGGAATAACTTATAAGCCTTCCCCGAGGGCTACAGGGGGGATGTCATCCTCAAAGACTTTTATAATCGGCTTATCTATGGCTTGATTATTTTGACCGCTGTGATTTCCCCTGGGAACAATTTAGCTCAGTGTTGCCGATTGGAAGTTGCCAATAGAAGATTTTACTACGCAAATCTTATAAGCAATATTCAACCTTTTCTTAAGGTGTGTCAACAGTACCACGTTGTTTTCGGGATGTCGATGGAAATGGAGGACAAATTATTCTTGAATGCTGTGTTGAACTTCGTGAGCCGTAGTATGAAAAGAGGAGAAAACTGGAGGGAATAATTGATACAGGCGTCGGAGTTTTCACACCAGAAGAAAATCTGAAAGCCGAAGAATCGCTCCATAAACTAATGCAGTTTACAACACGCTGTAAAATTCACGCAAAAGATGAAGAGAATTTTACGGAAATTTGCGAGATGGATTCACCAAGCTCACGCCAAGAAGACCAAATTGCAGACCTTTTTTATTGATTCTCCCTGCTCAGTCCCAACTACTAGTGAAGCTACAGCAGCAACCGTTGCCATTAAGGTGAATGAATTGTCTCAACTTACTCCGAACTATTTTGCTATTAATGCCAAAAAACCCATCAAATGACCAAGCGCTTCCTACCAGCCTGATAAGCCCCCCTATGCAACCGTACTGAAAAATCTGACCGAGTCGCTTCATACCCTGAGTACTAGGAATATATTAATATATTAGGTATGTGCGGATACTAGTGACATATCTGAATTACGGAGAGTCAAATCGAACTTGAAACTAGTGGTTCGCTGGAAAAACACAGCTGATACCATTGTTGAGTCAATCAAGACCAACCAGCTGTTGATCTCTGCTGCCATAAAGAGCCCTAACTATATTGGTGTAGGGAAACGAGTCCCCTCTGACGTATCGGTGGATGGGCTAACTGCACTGATCCCCAGAGCTACGAAGTCTGAACAGTTTGGCAGTTCCCGTACTTTCAAAGTATTTTACAGCTGTCGATCGGATTTGGATAAATTTCTTAAGGATTCTGTATCCAACTGATTACCGTGACGACAAATCTGATAGTGCTTTTGCTATAAGTGCTGCCAAACTAGCCCGCTGCCTTAAAAAAGCCGAACGCGAATCCCTTGAGTGCATAATAGTGGGTGACTTTAACTGTAATTTAGAAGTGGATATTAGTGCCCAAAATAGTCGTTGTTGCATTCTAATAGGGATGCTTGAGAACCGTTTTACTATTCACCAGAAGAACCAGAACTATTCTTATATCCACCAATCTGGTTCTACGTCCAATCTAGACCATATTGTTAGCTCTAGTTCTTTGCCAGTAGCCTACGTGAGGTTCTTGTCCTTCTGAATAGTTTCACCTCGGATCATTTCCCAGTTCAGTGTATTATCAGTAGGCCTACCTCTTTTTCCGCTGTGAGTAATTCGTCGATATTCACTCAGAGGTGGCATGAGGTTCCGGTTTGGTGTAAAATTGATAAAGAAAAAAGTTTCAAGAATCTTGTGATCTTGCTCTGTCAAAATTCACGTACCGTTTGACCTAATTATGAAATTCTCTCATCGTGATGAAAGAGATCCGCGGCTACATCTTAATACGCCGAACTGACCCATGCTTTTCTGTTTGCCGAATCTCAGGAGTACCCAAGTCTCGTGCGCCAAGACAAAGAAACTCAAGAAAAGGATGGTCTTCTAACCCTTTGTTACAATTAGCATGCGACAGAGCTACCTTCTGGTATGGGATATGGAAAGAATGTGGTAGACCACACTCAGGAATAGTTAGAGATTAGAGTTGCATCCAAGCGTAGGTTTGGGAAGGAACTTGCTCGTCACCGTGTGCAGTTGAAATCTGAGCTTTCTGAAAAAGTAATTAAAAATCCTAATCTATTATGGAAAATGTTTGATAAGAAGGAGTCAGTGGGTCCCGAGTCAGATATCCCATCTTTAAAAATGGATAAACTATTACCTTGATGAGTTTTCAGCCCCAAAATAGGATCTTAACATTTCTGTTCAAGAAAAGCTTTCATCCCTACTCTCATCAATTCCAGATACAGATTTCGTAGTTACCCAATCACAGGTTGCGTCCGCGGTCCGAGGGTTGAAAAAGAAGAAGTCGGCTGGCAATGACCGTGTATCCATCCTTCACATTAGCCATTGCAGCCCAACTTTCATGGGGCACCTAACTCTTCTCTTTCAGATGATCTTTACTACTGGACTCGTACCATCGGCATTCAGTACTGGGTCGCTTAGGGCCAGTCCTGAAGAAAGGAAAAGGTACTTCTGAATGTGCTTTGTTCAGACAGATCACAGTAGCACCAACACTTTGCAAAATCTTTTAACTTTTGGTCATTGATGAAAATGCTGGACTCCTCCTTCCCAGTTTGGGTTCCAGAGGGGTCTTGGTTGCAGCCACGCCATTTCTGCTTTGGCTTCAGTCTTGATTGACGCTAATGAATCAAAAGAGTCCATTGTTATAGGTCTACATGACGTCTGCCGTGCCTACGACTCACTTCTCCATGACCAACTCATTCTGAATATGGGAAAGAGAGGTGTACAGAAGGACATGTTACTACCCACTAAAGATATCTACAACCACCTACAGGCTGAACTCCTACTTCCTGGCCATGGTCAATCCCTCACTGAATATACACCAGACGTGATGCTGTCCTACCGAGGGAATCCTGTAGTCCCAGTAAAAAGGGTGCTCGACAAGGATCAGTCACATCTCCTTGTGCCTTTAATAATTGTATTATTGAGCCACAGTCTACTATCGAGACAACATGCATAGCTCGTGGCATAGACGTTACAATGATAGCTTACGCCGATGACATTCTGAACCCCAGCCGCACAGTCGCAGGTACAGAGACCACCTTCTCCACACTACAGTCAAATTACAGTCGCATTGGTCTTGAATTTAACCCAGAGAAGTCGGATATTCTTCTGTTCAACTGGCGCCAAGAAGAGGTCTCGTCTCTGAGGCTGGGAGAACTGTCTGTAGCCCCTATTTCGAAAATTATTGACCTTGGTTTACCAATTGGAAAGGATCTAAAAACTACCCGCTCCCTTCTTATTGATCATCTCCGTAAACGCCTGGCTTTTGCTTACAGTAGAGTAGTCTCATCTAAAATCCGTTTCAACCGTTTAATTCTGGCTCGGCATTATAACGCAGTATCCCTTCCCCATTTCCTGTATATAAGCCCGTTTTGAAGAATTTTTCTTGAGCCAGAGAAAATAAAGCTCAGATCCACGTTTTTCAAGTATGCGAAGTTTTTGTTGCGGCTCCCGCCGTGGTCAAGAAATTCGCGCCTTGTTAAAAATTTTAAAACTGCGGACCCAACGGCAGCTATAATTGAACAAATTAAACGGTACAACGAGAAAGTCTCTTCCCACCCTTGGTACCGTTTGCTAAGGCAGTAAATCGTTGTCCATTTAATTTTATTTGCACATCTCTTGTCATATTTAGTCTTTTTACCGTCTCTTGTCATATTTAGACTAGTTGATTGAGTCCGTTGATTATGAATTGAATTTATCAAGTATTTTGCTGTAAATTAGGTTATTTGAATTGAAGTTATCAATCATATTGCTTATGTTTCTTCAGTACATGAGAGTTTAAAAAGTAAAATTTCTTATGTACCTGCAGTGCAGTGTATAATTGAGTTTTTGTTTCTCGTCTTTGTAATTTTTTCGATTATATTTAATGTGTTGTAATTTGTTTTTTTTTGTGTGTTTTTTCTTTTTTAGTGATACTCCGTCTTTTGTACCTTCTTTTGAGGGTAATAAATAAATAAATAAATAAAAATAAATAAAATTAGTTATTTTCGAATCACTTTCGACTATTAAAAAGGGCACAAGCCCTTCTAATTTCCAACCGAATGAGTTCTTTTTGGAGTTTTTACAACATCACTATCTATAAAAACCTTATATGCCCCCAGGGCATAACTTACAACCCTTGCCCCGAGGGCTCTGAGGGGGTTATCATCCTCAAAGACCTAATTTCTAAAACTTTTAACTACGTTGAAAAAAATGACAATCTAAAAATTTTGATTGGCCGTGTTTGGGGAAAAGGCAGGCGTGAGAGAGGGGTTACTTGCCCTTAAATCACTTTTGACTATTAAAAATGGCACTAGCTCTTTGAATTTCTAATTGAATCTGGTTAACTGTTTGGCTCTGGGTGCAGTGTCTCTAGATACCCGCATGATTTTTGTTTTTGTTGTGTTGACAACCATCCCAAAAGCTTCAGTTGCTGACACTATCTGTGTCTGTTTGGGGGAGATGTTCATGACTGTTAATTTTCACAATGTCGTCTGCGAACGCTAATTTTTCGACAAGTTTTCCTCCAATGGATGCACCGTCTATAGTTTTAGCAAGTGATAAACCTTCATTTAGAGACAGATTAAATTAATGAGGGGATAGAATTTAACCCTGAAGAACACCTGCTGACGTCTGGAACTCTTCTGTCAATCCCTCAGGTGTCTGAACCTGGCTACAAAAATTCAAATACATATGTTTGATCAACGTCAGAATTTTTTGGGGGACTCCATAATACAGCACCAAGGCCCGTTGCGCCGTATTAAATTAAATGCTTGTTTAAAGTCAATAAAAAGTAAGAGCAGTTCTTTCGCAATTTCTATATTTTCTCCATTAGTTGCCGGGTGGAAAATATATGATCTATAGTTGATCGATCTTTTCGGAAGCCGGCCTGATATTCCTCTAAAATGAGGTCTGTCAGGGATTTTAGTCGGTGAAGCATGATTTTCGTTTGGATCTTTGCCGGTTAGCTTGTCATACTAATTGGTCTGTAGTTATTACAGTCACCTTTTTCACCCTTTTTGTAAAGTGCCACAATCATGGCTTTCACCCAAGATCTGGGGAAGTGGCCTGTTTCCCAGACGCCTACTGTGACTTTATGATAGACGTCTATCAATTCTTCTTGGTCCAACTTAAGTAGCTCTGACTGTATGCCATCTGGGCCAGGAGCTTTATTTGTTTTCAGGGATTGTGTAGCAGCAACTACCTCTTCTCATAACGGTGGTGGACTTGTATCTATTGGGTACTCGGGTAGTTGAAACGACAGTAGGATAGATGGGTCACGGGTTAAAAGTGTTTCTTCCAGAGTTCCCGCCTCTCTTCAGAATTTGTGATAAGTTGTCCATGTCTATCTAACAGGGTTGTTGATGCCACGTTTTCCTTTTAGACAGCTCCCGCACTTTTTTGTACATTTAGTGGCTGTCATTTTTTTTGAAGGTGTCTTCGCATTCATGGCACTTGTCGTTGACGTATTGGTGCAGAGCCTGTCGTATTTTTTTCTCTTCTAGACGTTTTAACCTCTTGTATTCATCTTGGCTTTGTGGGTTTGTTTGTTGGCGTGAATACGTTTTTCAACACAGATATCGATGATTTTGGGTGTGATCCATGGTTTATCAGAACGAGACTATACTCCAAAGATTTCATTAGCCGTTTCTATGATGATTGAGGTGCTTTCATCAACCATACGGTCGACTTCCTCAGTGGTTGGGACTCCCGTGAGTTGGATTATTGACAGCTTATTCGAGAGAGTAGTTTTATGTTTTTTTTCTTGTTTCGATGTTTTTTAGGAGATCGACACGGTAATTTGGGTAGCTTTTCTTGGGCAGTTGGGGTTTTCGGAGGCGCATACGGGGTTCTGACATGACTAAAGCATGGTCTGAGTCAAAATCACCACCGAACAAAGATACTGTACTCAGCACTGACGACTTCCAATGCTTCCGGACCAGTATGAGGTCAAGCATACTGGTCCGCAGTCAATTTGGGATTTGGCCGTCTGCGGATCTCCATGTGACTTTTCTGTGTTCTCCATGTCGAAAGATTATGCTGGTAATGAAAAGCTCGTTTTAACGACAGAAATATGTGAGCATTTCCCTCTAAGGTTTTGTCTTACATGTCCAACCTTGCCCATTACGTCTTCGAAACATGCATTTGACTGTCCGACGATAGTATTGAAATCCCAAAAGACGAACAGAACATCCTTCTTGGGTGCCTGGTGAATGTTGTGTTGGAGCTGGGTGTAGAACTCTTCTGCATCTTGGTCACTCCAGGAAGAGTCGGGAGTATAAACTTGGATGATGGAAATTTTAGCGATGAATCCTTTAAATCGGGTGGTAATAATACGCTCTGAGAGGGGATTTATGGCAAGTAGAGTTTTTCTTAGCACATTTTGAGAGGCGAAATCCAATATCTTGACGTTGAACACCGTCACTTCGTCCTGAGGTGATGAGGGTGTTCCCGTTTATAGTTTCTATTCCATTTAAAGGAAGGTGGGTCTCTGATTACCCAATAATATCCCAATGGTAGTGGTCAATTTCAATTAAAATTAATTCCTTTTTTCCGGTTTAGCAAGTGTTCGTATGTTTAACGTTCCAAGTGAAAGTGATGTCTTTGGGGTAAATATTGGTGTCTTCTCTGACTGGAGAGTCCTCAAATCGGTTAAATAATTGTCGGTTGCCACGAACGCTGTAAATAAAACATTAACATTATCATCATCATCACAAAAATCAGACCGTCGGTTGCCCCGGACACGGTAACATAGGTTCTTATTCTGTTGTTTGTCATTTCATAGGCAGCGCGCTAGCACAGCCTAAGTAAAGAACGATGTGGGCACAATTTGTTTTTGGTTTCTCCATACCCGGGCAGTTCGTATCGATGGAGTTGTCGTAGAAAGTTCGAATAGGGCTTATTCGATTGTAAATTGGAGTGGCTAGTACCCTTTTTAATAGTCGAAAGTGATTGGAGGGCAACTGCCCCCCCCCCCACACCCATCATTCCAACAGACACATCCAATCAAAATTTTGAGATAGCCATTTTGTTCAGCGTAGTTTATTTTCACATAGAAAATATCTTTTTGAGGAGGACACTCCCCCCACAACCCTCGGGGCAAGGGTTTTAAGTTATGCCCTGGGGCCATATAAGGTTTTTATAGAAGGTGTTGTCGTAGAAACTTCAAAAAGGATCATTCGATTGGAAATTAAAAGGGCAAAGGCCCTTTTTAATCGTCGAAAGTGATTAGAGGGCAACTAGCCCCCCCCCTTCACGCTCATCATTCCCCCAAACACATCTAATCAAAACTTTGAGATGGCCATTTTGTTCAGCGTAGTTGATTTCCAGATAGAAAATATCTTTTTGATGAGGACACTCCCCCACAACCCTAGGGGCAAGGGTTTCAAGTTATGCCCTGGGGGCATATAAGGTTTTTACATAAGGCGTTGTCGTAGAAACTTCAAAAAAGGCTCATTCTATTGGAAATTTAAAGGGCTAGTGCCCGTTTTAATAGTCGATAGTGATCGGAGGGAAACTAGCCCCCCCCCTCCCCCGTGCCCATCATTACCCCAAACACATCCAATCAAAATTTTGAGATGGCCATTTTGTTCAGCGTAGTTGATTTCTATATAGAAAATATGTTTTTGAGGAGGAAACTCCCCTACAACCGTCGGGATACGGATTATAAGTTATGCCCTGGGGGCATGTAAGGTTTTCATAGAAGGCGTTGTCGTAGAAACTTCAAGAAAGGCTCATTTGATTGGGAATTCAAAGGGCTAGTTCCCTTTTTAATAGTCAAAAGTAATTGGAGGGCAACTAGCCCCCCCCCATGCCCATCATTCCCCCGAACACATCCAGTCAAAATTTTGAGATAGCCATTTTGTTCAGCGTAGTTGATTTCCAGATAGAAAATATGTTTTGGAGGAGGACACTCCCCCACAAACCTCGGGGCAAGGGTTGTAAACTATGCCTGGGGGCATTTAAGGTTTTTATAGAAGTCGTTGTAATAGAGACTTCAAAAAAGGCTCATTTGATTGGAAATTCAATGGGCTATTGCCCTTTTTAGTAGTTGAAAGATATTGGACGGTAAACAACCCCCCTCTCACAACCACCTTTTCCCCAAACACATCCAATCAAAATTTTGAAATAGCCATTTTGTTCAACGTAGTTTAAAGTTCTGGAAATTAGGTCTTTGAGGATGACAACCCCCTCACAGCTCTCAGGACAAAGATTGTACATTATGCCCTGGGGGCATATAAAGTTTTTTTTAGAAAGCGTTGTCGTAGAAACTTCAAAAAGGGCTCATTCGATTAGAAATTAAAATGGCTTTTGCCCTTTTTAATAGTCGAAAGTAATTGGAAGGCAACTAACACCCCTTCCACGCCCACCATTTCCCCAAACACATTCAATCAAAATTTTGAAATAGCCATTTTGTTCCACGCAGTTAGAGTTCAGCAAATTATACCTTTGAGCAGGACACTCCCCTCACAGTCTTCAGAGCAAGGTTTATAAGTTATGTTCTTGGCGCATATAAATTTTTATTGAAATCTTTTTCGTAGAAACTTGAAAAACGGCTCATTCGATTGGAAATTCAAAGGTCTAGTGCCCCTTTTAATAGTCGAAAGAGATTTGAGGGAAACTAGCCCCCCCTCTCTCGCCCACCTTTTCATCAAACACACCCAATCAAAATTTTTAGATATCCATTTTGTTCAGTGTTGTGGGTTTCCAGATAGAAATTATGTTTTTGAGGAGAAAACTCCCCCAAAGCCCTCAGAGCAAGGGCTGTAAGTTATGCCCTGTGGGCTTATAAGGTTTCTACTGAACGCGTCGTCGTAGAAACTTCAGAAAGGGCTCATTCGATTGGAAATTGAAATGGCTAGTGCTGTTTTTTAAAGTCAAAAATGATTGGAAGGCAACTAACACCCCCTTCCTTGCCCATCCTTTCTCCAAACATATCCAATCAAAATTTTTCGATAGTCATTTTGTTTCCCGCAGTTTAAAATTAAGAAAATTATACCTTTTGATTAGGACTCTCCCCCCACAGTCTTCAGGGCAAGGATTATAGGTTATGCCCTGGGGGCATATAAGGTTTTTATTGAAATGTTTGTCGTAGAAACTTGAAAAAGGGCTCATTCGATTGGAAATTCAAACGGCTAGTGCCATAGTCGAAAGTGATTTGAGGGCAACTAACCCCCTCTCACGCCTACCTTTTCCCCAAACACATCCAATCAAAATTTTTAATACCATTTTAATCAACAAAGCTGAAAGTTTTGGAAATTAGGTCTTTAAGGATGATAACCTATGCGCCCCACAACCCTTAGGGCAAGGGTTTTAAGTTATGCCCTAGGAGCATGTAAGGTTTTTATTGAAATTCATGTTGTAAAAACATCCAAAAGGACTCATTCAATTGAAAATTGAAAGGGCTATTGCCCTTTTAAAAGTCGAAAGTGATTGAAGGGCTGCTAACCCCCTCCCACGCCCACTATTTCCCCAAGCACATCCAATAAAAATTTTGAGATATCCATTTTTTTCAACGTATTTGAAAGTTCTGGAAATTAGGTCTTTTAGGATGATAACCCCATCAGAGCTTTCAGTGCAAGGGTCGTAAGTTATGCCCTAGGGGAATATAAGGTTTATATAGAAAGTTGTTGTAGAAATTTCAAAAGGGGCTCATTTGATTTGAAATTGAAATTGCCCTTTTTAATAGTTGAAAGTGAGTGGAGAGTAATTAATCCCCCCTCCCTCTTACGCCCTCCATTTCCCCAAACACATTCAATCAAAGTTTAGAGATAGTCATTTTGTTCAACGTAGTTAAAAGTTCTCGAAATTATGTACTTAAGGATGACAAACCCCCCAGAGTCCCCAGGGCAAAGGATGTAAGTTATGCCCTGGGGGCATATAAGGTTTTTAATGATAGAGACTCTAAGATAAAAACTTCAAAAGGGGCTCATTCAATTGGAAATTGAGAGGGCTAGTGCCCTTTTTAATAGTTGAAAGTGATTGGACGGTAACTAACCCCTCTCTCACGCCCACAATTCCCCCATACACATCCAATCAAAATTTTCAGATAGCCATTTTGCTCAACGTAGTAGAAAGTTCTGGAAATTCGGTCGGTGAGGATGAGGCCCCCCCCCCTCTCCAGCCCTCAGGGCGAGGGTTGTTAGTTATCCCCTGGGGGCTTATAAGGTTTTTATTGAGGGTTGTCGTAGAAACTTCAAAAGGGCTCATTTGATTGGAAATTGAAAGGGCTAGTGCCTTTTTCAGTAGTTGAAAGTGATTTGAGAAAGACTAACGCCCCTCTCACGCCCACCATTTACCCAGACATATCCAATCAAAATTTTGAGATAGCCATTTATTTTCACTTAGTTGAAAGTTCTGGAAATCAGGTCTTAGAGGATGACAACAACCTTGACAGCCCTTAGGGTAAGAGTTGTAATTTATGCCCTGGGGGCATATAAGGTGTTTATAGGAAGTGTTGTCGTAGAAACTCAAAAATGGCTCATTTGATTGGAAATCGAAAGGCCCCGTGCCGTTTTTAATAGTAAAAAGTGATTGGAAGGCTTGACATTTTTATAGTAAAGATAGATGTGGGTATATTGTATTATTTTTTTGTTGTTGTTGTTGTTTAGACCAGGGCACTTTGTATCGAAGGAGTTGTCGTAGGAACTTCGAAAAGGGCTCATTCGATTGAAAATAGAAAGGGCTGATGCCCTTTTTAATAGTCGAAAGTGATTGGAGGAGAACCAATCCCCCCCCCATGCCCCCCCGCTCATTGGACTTTATGTTTAAAAACTAAATGTTGCCATAAGATTAAATCTAAATGCACTGTGTTAATGCTAATTCCCAATAAGACATCTCTACAGTATCCCAAGAACGACTGAGGGTATTATTCTCAAACTTTCGGGACTGCCTTTGCTCTTAAAATTCAACCAAATCAAAATAGCGTAAGTGTATCCAAGCTATCAAAGAAAGTAAACAGATTTTTTGCGAATGGTGGATTTTTTGCTATTTGTGTCCAGATTTTTAAGAGGGTGTATGTTGCTAAAAATGGCTGAAAATTTTTCTCCAGCATACAAATAGCAGGCCAAACTATAAATCTTTAAAAAAACGAAAAGATTTAAATTATTATTTTATTTTTCCCTGAAAAGACTATGTCAATATAAAACGAACAGAAATTAATAAAAAAAATTTTCCACAAAATAAGTTTTTCAAAGAAAAGTAAAGAACTCCATTAGACAAAAAATGAGCAAAAATAAAATAAAATAATTTACCAAGCGTGAAACTACCACAAATCATCATCGATAAATAAATGAAACTAAAAACGAACAGAAATTACAATAAATAACCGAGTCAAACTCAAAACGAGCAGAAATTAACATAAGTTGGGCTCAAAACCCTTATGCCTTCCCAAGGCCAGAACATAATTTGCACTTTACTGAAAAAAATACAAATGAATGTGCATTGTCAGTTTAATATACATATACTGATATTTAGTAATCAAAATCTTAATATTATTTGATTTATTAAAGTTATAAAAGTAAAAACATATAAAATTTCCTGTTTTTTCAAAAGAAGAATTTTTTTTTTTTTCAATGAGATTACCAGGAAAGATATTTCTAATAAACTAAAAGGGAAAAGAAAAAAAAAATAAGAAATTGCAGCAATTCTTTATCAATATCGCAAGAATGAAATGTACCCATCTTGCTTATTTTTAAATATTTTGCTTTAAATTCCCCAACAATTTCCTTCAACAAGCATTCAATTTGTTAGAGAAATCTTCTAACAATGTTAGCTAACAATTTTTAGTTGGACGGCGGAAACATGATTGATGGGGAAAATGTTAGCTAACAGTTTTCTGTTGGACGGCGGAAAAACCCCTTAGTTGGTAAGTCGTCTTGATATGAGTTGCAAACCTAACTCAAAGAATCAAATTTTTTCATCTCTTCCCCAAAATAGTCACCAAAATTATGTTTAAACACTGATAAATGACTGTAAATTTTTGATAGCACCTTTCAATAATAAAGCTTCAAGTGGTTCAAAACAATCATACTTGCTATTATCAATGCAACTTTTTAACAGCATAAGCTTTTTCAGGATTGTTCAAATTTTATAGCGAACTGCAAAAATATCTTATCCCTTCGAACCTGCAAGTACAAACCGAGCTCGTTTAATTAGGTAAAAATATCCACCAAATAAGTGAGCTTGAGAGTGAAGTCGTCGTCCATGAGTACATGACTACAGTGTGGCCACAAAACAAACAGACTTTGCTCAAGAATTCTTGTAACCACACAGCTATTTTTTCCTGCACATTGCCTGCGCACTGTCAGTGCAGACACCAACAAAATTCCTCCGCTGTAAAGTTTTTTCTTTTATATGGTAAGAATCAATTGTATTGAAAATTACCTAAGTAGCTCCCTGACTTATTGGCTTGCAGAGCAAGATTTCTTCATGCACGTCATTCTGCCATATACAACGCGCAAAAACGCGCAGTTGATATAGGTCTTGCACGTCAGTAAACTCATTTAGTTGTAAATAATATTTAATACCAACTACTCTCTTGATTAATTGATTGATTAATGACTTAATGACATTCGGTCATTTCGTCAATTCGTCGCGCAATACTATTATTAGATAGTGGTATGCGCTCGATTTTCTTAACTTCTTTTTCTTCAAACATTACTTCATTACGATCTTCCATGGATGGTAACTAAATTTTCGTAAATGGTATGAGGCTTTTTTGATCTGAAGATCATTAAGCATATGAGATACGAGGTATATACAGCTTTTTCATTAATGCGAAATGGATAACATTTTGTTGTATTCACAATTTACTTTGAAAAATGTATACTGGCTTGTTTCTACAGTGGGGATGCTTTGTTTCTATATGACATGTAAACTTACAAGGGTTCATACTGTCGTTCGCTAATATTTTGTAGCAAAGCACGTATTGAGGAAGCGGATGTATCATTTCATGATTGAAACCATGATTCCACAGCAACGCTTCCTGCTGTAGAGAACCGCGTAAAGGACTTTGTTATAAAATAGCCTCATGTTTTATTTCGTAGAATACTTTCTTCGATTGCCATACTGGTTTTAGTATGTTATAAGCCCCACTGACTTGTCCTATCCATAGCTGCTCTGCCTACTTGCTTGACCCTGAATTTTCCACTGTGTTGCCGAGGTACTTGAACTGCTTGCCCTGCTCAACAGTTGAATCTCCACACTTTGTGTCCAGGAGGGAAACAGTTGTTGCCATGATCTTTTTCTTTTCAGTCTTAATCTTGAGGTCAATTTGGCCTTTATTTTCACGGATAATATTGAGGAGATCCTGGAGTTTGGTATTGTGCCTTTCCAAGAAGGTATTATAGTCAGCAAAACCCAGGTCGGTTAGTTATTTTCCTTCTCCAGTTTGGATGCCAAACCATGTACAATCATGGAGTATGTAGTCAGCGGCGACGACGGAGAGGAACGGAGCCTTGTTTTACGACGTACATGAAACGAAATATCTAGTATATCTTTCTTGGGTCGAAACACAGCATTCTGTGTTTTCACGTAATGCAATAATTAGGGCCATTATTTTGGCAGGAACTTCATATTTTTGCAAGATATTACATAGCAAATCATGGTCAATTTAGTCGCAGGCTTTCTCGAAAATCAGGTAGTTTTCTCGCCGTTCTTTACACTCCTCAATCATTATCCGTAGTGTTTAGATGAGATCCGTACAAGTACGGGACGCCTGGAAACTGTGTTGTCGGTCCCGCAGGTGTTTGTCAATGACTATCTAGACGCACCGGAGAATAATCTGTAGACAAGTTTTTCTGGGATAGATAGAACAGTAATACACATTTGGTTTTCACATTTCATCACGACTCCTTTCTTGAAAAGTTTTATTAGCATACTTTTTGTATAATCATCCGGTACCTTTCCGGACCCCAAAATCCTAGCAATGAGTGTAACTCATCCATACAGGAATTCAGTGGTGTTCTAATCATCCCGCCTGTTATTATGTCAATTCCTGCTGCTCTGCCACTCTTCAGCTTGGAGGCTGCCTGTTGAACTTCTGCATTACAAGGTTCTTTGGTGCTGATTTGGAGGTTCAAAAAAAGGGGTTTCAAATGGTGGGGTCCACTCAGAATGTTCTCAAAATACAAGGACCCTACTACGAAAATTTTTGATGGGTCTGAGCCAATTTTGCCATTTGCATCTTTTACTTGTCTGTTTACGTTTTGGTATTTTCCCACAATTTCTTGATAATCTTTGTGCGGCTTTGGAGTCACCACGTTTTGCTGCTTTCTCCGCCACGACATAATAAAACCTAAAACGAACAGAAATTACAATAAATAACCGAGTCAAACTCAAAACGAGAAGAACTAAACATGAGTGGGGCTCAAAACCCCTATGCCTTCCCTAGGCCAGAACATAATTTGCACTTTACTGAAAAAATATAAAAGTTTTTACTTTTATAACTTTAATAAATCAAATAAAATTAAGATTTTGATCACTAAATATAAGTATATGCATATTAAACTGACAATGCACATTCATTTGTGTTTTTTTCGGTAAAGTGCAAATTATGTTCTGGCCTTGGGAAGGCTTAGGGGTTTTGAGCCCTACTCATGTTAATTTCTGCTCGTTTTACGTTTGACTCGGTTATTTATTGTAATTTCGCTTCGTTTTGGGTTTCGTTTATTTATCGATTCTGATTTGTGGTAGTTTCAAGCTTGGTAGATTATTTGATTTTGTTTTTGCTCATTTTTGGTTTAATGAAGTTCTTTACTTTTCTATGCAAAACTTATTTTGTGGAAAAAGTCTTTTTAATTAATTTCTGTTCGTTTTATATTGACATAGTTTTTTTAAGGGAAAAAGTAAATAATACTTTAAATCTTTTCGTTTTTTAAGACTTTACAGTTTGGCCTGCTATTTGTATGCTGGAGAAACATTTTCAGAAATTTTTAACAGCATACACCCTTTTAAAAATCTGGACACAAATAGTAGCGTTCAATTTAGTTTCATACTTCCTCTAGTTGACCTGAAATAGAAAACTTGATACCATTCGCAAAAAAGATCTGTTTACTTTCTTTGATAGCTTCGATACACTTACGCTATTTTGGTTTGGTTAAATTTTAAGAGCAGAAGTAGCCCCAAAAGTTTGAACATAATACCCTCGGTCGCTCTTGAGATGGAGCTGAGATGCCTTATTTGGAATTAGTATTAAATTCAGTATATTTTGATTTAATCTTAAGGCAACATTTAGTTTTTAAACATAATGGGCAAATGGGAGGGTGGGTGTCAGAAGGAGACTAGTTTCTGAAAATTCTGAAAATTTTGATTGGATGTGTCTGGGGAAATGGTGGGCGTAGAAGGGGTGTTAGTTGCCTTCTAATCACTTTCGACCTTTAAAATGGGCACTAGCCCTTCTAATTTCCAATTGAATGAGCCATTTTTGAAGTTTCTACGAGAACGCATTCTATGAAAACCTTATATACCCCCAGGGAATAACTTATAAGCCTTCCCCCGAGGGCTACAGGGGGGGATGTCATCCTCAAAGACTTTTTATAATCGGCTTATCTATGGCTTGATTATTTTGACCGCTGTGATTTCCCCTGGGAACAATTTAGCTCAGTGTTGCCGATTGGAAGTTGCCAATAGAAGATTTTACTACGCAAATCTTATAAGCAATATTCAACCTTTTCTTAAGGTGTGTCAACAGTACCACGTTGTTTTCGGGATGTCGATGGAAATGGAGGTCAAATTATTCTTGAATGCTGTGTTGAACTTCGTGAGCCGTAGTATGAAAAGAGGAGAAAACTGGAGGGAATAATTGATACAGGCGTCGGAGTTTTCACACCAGAAGAAAATCTGAAAGCCGAAGAATCGCTCCATAAACTAATGCAGTTTACAACACGCTGTAAAATTCACGCAAAAGATGAAGAGAATTTTACGGAAATTTGCAGATGGATTCACAAAGCTCACGCCAAGAAGACCAAATTGCCGACCTTTGTAATTGATTCTCCCTGCTCAGTCCCGACTACTAGTGAAGCTACAGCAGCAACCGTTGCCATTAAGGTGAATGAATTGTCTCGAGTTATTAAGAACCATTTTGCTATTAATGCCAACAAACCCATCGAATGGCCAAGCGCTTCAAACCAGCCTGATAAGCCCTCCTATGCAATCGTACTGAAAAATCTGCCCGAGTCGCTTGATACCCCGAGTGCTAGGAATAGATTCATAGATTCGGTATTTGCGGATACTAGTGACATATCTGAATTACGGAGAGTCAAATCGGACTGGAAACTAGTGGTTCGCTCGAAAAACACAGCTGAAACCATTGTTGAGTCAATCAAGACCAACCAGCCGTTGATCTCTGCTGCCATAAAGAGCCCCAACTATATTGGTGTAGTGAAACGAGTCCCCTCTGACGTATCGGCGGATGGGCTAACTGCACTGATCCCCAGAGCTACGAAGTCTGAACAGTTTGGCAGTTCCCGTACTTTCAAAGTATTTTACAGCTGTCGATCGGATTTGGATAAATTTCTTAAGGATTCTGTATCCAACTGATTACCGTGACGACAAATCTGACAGTGCTTTTGCTATAAGTGCTGCCAAACTAGCCCGCTGCCTTAAGCCGAACGCGAGTCCCTTGAGTGCATAATAGTGGGTGACTTTAACTGTAATTTAGAAGTGGATATTAGTGCCCAAAATAGTCGTTGTTGCATTCTAATAGGGATACTTGAGAACCGTTTTACTATTCACCGGAAGAACCAGAACTATTCTTATATCCACCAATCTGGTTCTACGTCCAATCTAGACCATATTGTTAGCTCTAGTACTTTGCCAGTACGTGAGGTTCTTGTCCTTCTGAATAGTTTCACCTCGGATCATTTCCCAGTTCAGTGTATTATCAGTAGGCCTACCTCTTTTTCCGCTGTGAGTAATTCGTCGATATTCACTCAGAGGTGGCATGAGGTTCCGGTTTGGTGTAAAATTGATAAAGAAAAAAGTTTCAAGAATCTTGTGATCTTGCTCTGTCAAAAATTCACGTACCGTTTGACCTAATTATGAAATTCTCTCATCGTGATGAAAGAGATCCGCGGCTACATCTTAATACGCCGAACTGACCCATGCTTTTCTGTTTGCCGAATCTCAGGGAGTACCCAAGTCTCGTGCCAGACAAAAAACTCAAGAAAAGGGATGGTCTTCTAACCCTTTGTTACAATTAGCATGCGACAGAGCTACCTTCTGGTATGGGATATGGAAAGAATGTGGTAGACCACACTCAGGAATAGTTAGAGATTAGAGTTGCATCCAAGCGTAGGTTTGGGAAGGAACTTGCTCGTCACCGTGTGCAGTTGAAATCTGAGCTTTCTGAAAAAGTAATTAAAAATCCTAATCTATTATGGAAAATGTTTGATAAGAAGGAGTCAGTGGGTCCCGAGTCAGATATCCCATCTTTAAAAATGGATAAACTATTACCTTGATGAGTTTTCAGCCCCAAAATAGGATCTTAACATTTCTGTTCAAGAAAAGCTTTCATCCCTACTCTCATCAATTCCAGATACAGATTTCGTAGTTACCCAATCACAGGTTGCGTCCGCGGTCCGAGGGTTGAAAAAGAAGAAGTCGGCTGGCAATGACCGTGTATCCATCCTTCACATTAGCCATTGCAGCCCAACTTTCATGGGGCACCTAACTCTTCTCTTTCAGATGATCTTTACTACTGGACTCGTACCATCGGCATTCAGTACTGGGTCGCTTAGGCCAGTCCTGAAGAAAGGAAAAGGTACTTCTGAATGTGCTTTGTTCAGACAGATCACAGTAGCACCAACACTTTGCAAAATCTTTTAACTTTTGGTCATTGATGAAAATGCTGGACTCCTCCTCCCCAGTTTGGGTTCCAGAGGGGTCTTGGTTGCAGCCACGCCATTTCTGCTTTGGCTTCAGTCTTGATTGACGCTAATGAATCAAAAGAGTCCATTGTTATAGGTCTACATGACGTCTGCCGTGCCTACGACTCACTTCTCCATGACCAACTCATTCTGAATATGGGAAAGAGAGGTGTACAGAAGGACATCTTACTACCCATTAAAGATATCTACAACCACCTACAGGCTGAACTCCTACTTCCTGGCCATGGTCAATCCCTCACTGAATATACACCAGACGTGATGCTGTCCTACCGAGGGAATCCTGTAGTCCCAGTAAAAAGGGTGCTCGACAAGGATCAGTCACATCTCCTTGTGCCTTTAATAATTGTATTATTGAGCCACAGTCTACTATCGAGACAACATGCATAGCTCGTGGCATAGACGTTACAATGATAGCTTACGCCGATGACATTCTGAACCCCAGCCGCACAGTCGCAGGTACAGAGACCACCTTCTCCACACTACAGTCAAATTACAGTCGCATTGGTCTTGAATTTAACCCAGAGAAGTCGGATATTCTTCTGTTCAACTGGCGCCAAGAAGAGGTCTCGTCTCTGAGGCTGGGAGAACTGTCTGTAGCCCCTATTTCGAAAATTATTGACCTTGGTTTACCAATTGGAAAGGATCTAAAAACTACCCGCTCCCTTCTTATTGATCATCTCCGTAAACGCCTGGCTTTTGCTTACAGTAGAGTAGTCTCATCTAAAATCCGTTTCAACCGTTTAATTCTGGCTCGGCATTATAACGCAGTATCCCTTCCCCATTTCCTGTATATAAGCCCGTTTTGAAGAATTTTTCTTGAGCCAGAGAAAATAAAGCTCAGATCCACGTTTTTCAAGTATGCGAAGTTTTTGTTGCGGCTCCCGCCGTGGTCAAGAAATTCGCGCCTTGTTAAAAATTTTAAAACTGCGGACCCAACGGCAGCTATAATTGAACAAATTAAATGGTACAACGAGAAAGTCTCTTCCCACCCTTGGTACCGTTTGCTAAGGCAGTAAATCCTTGTCCATTAAATTTATTTGCACATCTCTTGTCATATTTAGTCTTTTTACCGTCTCTTGTCATATTTAGACTAGTTGATTGAGTCCGTTGATTATGAATTGAAGTTATCAAGTATTTTTCTGTAAATTAGGTTATTTGAATTGAAGTTATCAATCATATTGCTTATGTTTCTTCAGTACATGAGAGTTTAAAAAGTAAAATTTCTTATGTACCTGCAGTGCAGTGTATAATTGAGTTTTTGTTTCTCGTCTTTGTAATTTTTTCGATTATATTTAATGTGTTGTAATTTGTTTTTTTTTTTGTGTGTTTTTTCTTTTTTAGTGATACTCCGTCTTTTGTACCTTCTTTTGAGGGGTAATAAATAAATAAATAAATAAAAATAAATAAAATTAGTTATTTTCGAATCACTTTCGACTATTAAAAAGGGCACAAGCCCTTCTAATTTCCAACCGAATGAGTTCTTTTTGGAGTTTTTACAACATCACTATCTATAAAAACCTTATATGCCCCCAGGGCATAACTTACAACCCTTGCCCCGAGGGCTCTGAGGGAGGCTATCATCCTCAAAGACCTAATTTCTAAAACTTTTAACTACGTTGAAAAAAATGACAATCTAAAAATTTTGATTGGCCGTGTTTGGGGAAAAGGCAGGCGTGAGAGAGGGGTTACTTGCCCTTAAATCACTTTTGACTATTAAAAATGGCACTAGCTCTTTGAATTTCTAATTGAATCAGCCCTTTTTCAAGTTTCTACGACAAAGATTTCAATAAAAACCTCATATGCCCCCAGGGCATAACTTACGGTCCTTACTCTGAGGGCTGTGGGGGGGGGGAGTGTCAGCCTCTTAGATATAATTTCCGGACCTTTCAACTACTTTGAACAAAATGCCTATCTCAAAATTTTTATTGGAAGTGTTTGGATGAATGGTGGGCGTGGAAGGGGTGTTAATTGCCTTCCAGTCACTTTCGACTATTAAAAAGGGCACTTTCCGTTTCAATTTCCAATCAAATGAGCTCTTTCTGAAGTTTCTACGATAACACTTTCTATAAAACATTATATGCCCCCAGGGCATAACTTACAATCCTTGCCCTGAAGGCTGTGAGGGGGGTTGTCATCCTCAAAGACCTAATTTCCAGAAGTTTCAACTACGTTGAAGAAAATGACTATCTGAAAATTTTGATTGGATGTGTTTGGGGAAAAGGTGGGCGTGAGAGGGGTGTTAGTTTCCCTCCAATCAATCGAGCCTTTCGAACGATCGACGAAGCCTTTTTTGAAGTTTCTACGACAGAGCTTTTTATAAAAACCTTATATGCCCCCAGGCTGTAACTTACAACCCTTGCCCTGAGGGCTGTGGCGGAGTTTCTTCATCAAAAACATAATTTTCATCTCGAAATCATCTACGCTTAACAAAATGGCTATCTCAAAATTTTGATTTGATGTGTTTGGCTTTCTTCTGATGATGAAATTTTATCTGGAACAAGGTTTTCCTGCTCGTCATTTGATGGCCTGTAGTCATCGTCGTTCTGGGTGTCGGATCAACTTGATAAATCGTCATCTTCTTCAAGTATCTGAATGATATCAGTAGAGATGCCTTATTGAGTCCCACGCCCACAATACCCCTTCGAATCCCGATCCGGACACTTTTTTTAAAACTCCCACGCCCACACCAAATAAGGGCATAGCCTCCCTAGGGAGAACACGTGGTTAATGGGGTCAATGACCTCTTTTTCCAAGGTCGATTTATTTGATGTTTCTATGTGTAATAACTCCGGGGCGAAGGTTGCACATGCGCATTGAATTCTAACGGGAACAATGTTATTGATCTAGGACTCGAGGGGGAAGTGGATTTCCGAAAAATTGATTGCGTAATCGAAAGGAAAGTGGATTTCCGAGAACTTGATTGCGTAATCAAAGTGTGTCAACAACAACAACATCGACCTTGACATTTGCTGAGAGCGTGCAATTACAACAACATTAACCTTGGAACACCTGTGTAATCGACCTCAATTCACCTATCGTGAATCAATAATTCCCCTTAGAAACAACAAATTAATTTCCCCTTCTTGACAGATCAATCAATCAATTACATCATCTGTCAGACTTTAAAAATTTCCGCCTAGAAACATTTCTCCAGGAATAGATCCATATCATTAATGTCTTTGCCTCGGGAACAACTCTTTTGGTCGAACTCCAAAGGATGTTAATAACCAAAGGCCATGGAAACAATTAGGCAAGAAACATCTTAGCGATGAATTGTTTTAGCGCGCGAGAAGGTTTCCTATTAATTTGAAATGCGTTAGCACATAGATGCCAATAACAAAGGAACACGCTGAATTTACGTTTAGTGATTATTTGGGAGAAACCGTTTTAGAAAGGTTATGGAACTATTTCGGCGAAACAGATAGAGACATTTTAAAAGAAGATTTTTGAAGAGATTTTGGAAGAGGTTTTGAGTGTGGTCATTATAATACACAAGTTTCATTTGAACAGTGTTGTGAGGTCCTCTAACCCAACCCCAAAGGGTTCCGATCCTCCTACCCCAACCCCGAAGGAAGCCCCCGGTCCTCAAAGCCCCCCAAGCTCCCAAAGGGCCACCGGCGCCCCCAAAGGCCCACCCAGACCCCCAAAGGCCATCCCCAGGCCCCAAATGTCCCCCAGGCCCCCAACTGGCCCCCGGACCCCCAAAGGCCCTCCCTGTGCCCCAAAGGTCCTCCTCCGGTCCCCAAAGGCCCATCTAGCTCCCAAAGGACCAACGGGGTCCCAAAGTCCCTCCCCCGGCCCCCAACTGCCCCAAATGCCCTCCCATGGTCCCCAAAGGTCCCCCGGGCTCCCAAAGGGCCACCGGTGCCCCAAAGGCCATCCACTGGTCCCCCGGCGCCCCCAAGGCCCCCCCAGACCCCCCAATGCCCACACCGGACCCCAAATCCCAACCCAGTAGTGGTTGGTTGTGGGTTACCATGTCACAATTACATTTTCTTGATTTTTCAAAGTTCATTCTGAATTTCTTTCGTTGAAATGCAAGAGTTGGAATATTTCAATAGCGTTCGGTTGTGGTTTACCTTGTCACATTTACATTTTCTTAATTGTTCAAAGTTCATTTTGAATTTCTTTCATTGAAATGCAAGAGTTGGAATATTTCAGTTGTGTTTGGTTGTGGTTTACCTTGTAACAGTTACATTATCTTGATTTTTCAAAGTTCATTTTGAATTTCTTTCGTTGAAATGCAAGAGTTGGAATATTTCAGTAGTGTTTGGTCGTGGTTTACCTTGTCACAGTTACATTTTCTTGATTTTTCAAAGTTCATTTTGAATTTCTTTTGTTGAAATGCAAGAGTTGGAATATTTCAGTAGAGTTGGGTTGTGGTTTACCTTGTCAAAGTTACATTTTCTTGATTTTTCAACGCTCATTTTGAATTTCATTTGTTGAAATGCAAGAGTTGGAATATTTCAGTAGTGTTTGGTTGTGGTTTACCTTGTCACAGTTACATTTTCTTGATTTTTCAAAGCTCATTTTGAATTTCCTTTGTTGAAATGCAAGAGTTGGACTATTTCAGTAGTGTTTGGTTGTGATTTACCTTGTCAAAGTTAAATTTTCTTGATTTTTCAAAGTTCATTTTGAATTTCTTTAGTTTAAATGAAATAGTTGGAATATTTCAGTAGTGTTTGGTTGTGGTTTACCTTGTCACAGTTACATTTTCATGATTTTCCAAAGTTCATTTGAATTTCTTTTGTTGAAATGCAAGAGTTGGACTATTTCAGTAGCGTTCGGTTGTGGTTTACCTTGTCAAAGTTACATTTTCTTGATTTTTCAAAGGTCATTTTGAATTTCGTTTGTTGAAATGCAATAGTTGGAATATTTCAGTAGGGTTTGGTTGTGGTTTACCTTGTCGCAGTTACATTTTCTTGATTTTTCAAAGTTCATTTTGAATTTCTTTCATTGAAATGCAAGAGTTTGTATATTTCAGTAGTGTTTGGTTGTGGTTTACCTTGTCACAGTTAAATTTTCATGATTTTTCAAAGTTCATTTTGAATTTCTTCAGTTGAAATGCAAGAGTTGGAATATTTTAGTAGTGTTTGGTCGTGGTTTAACTTGTCAAAGTTACATTTTATTGATTTTTCAAAGTTCATTTTGAATTTCTTTTGTTGAAATGCAAGAGTTGGAATATTTCAGTAGCGTTCGGTTGTGGTTTACCTTGTCACAGTTACATTTTCTTGATTTTTCAACGCTCATTTTGAATTTCTTTCGTTGAAATGCAATAGTTGGAATATTTCAGTAGTGTTTGGTTGTGGTTTACCTTGTCACAGTTACATTTTCTTGATTTTTCAAAGTTCATTTTGAATTTCATTGGTTGAAATGCAATAGTTGGAATATTTCAGTTGCGTTTGGTTGTGGTTTACCTTGACACAGTTACATTTTCTTGATTTTCCAAAGTTCATTTGAATTTCTTTTGTTGAAATGCAAGAGTTGGACTATTTCAGTAGCGTTCGGTTGTGGTTTACCATGTCACAGTTACATTTTCTTGATTTTTCAAAGCTCATTTTGAATTTCCTTTGTTGAAATGCAAGAGTTGGAATATTTCAGTAGTGTTTGGTTGTGGTTTACCTTGTCACAGTTACATTTTCTTGATTTTTCAAAGTTCATTTGAATTTCTTTCATTGAAATGCAAGAGTTGGAATATTTCAGTAGTGTTTGGTTGTGTTTTACCTTGTCACATATAAATTTCTTGTTTTTTCAAATTTAATTTTTTATTTATTTAGTTTTATTTAAAGAGTTTTAATATATCTGTATTGTATGTTTTTTGTTTAACTTGTCACACTTACATTTTCTTTATTTTTCAAAGTTCATTTTGAATTTCTTTAGTTGAAATTCAAGAGTTGGAATATTTCAGTAGTGTTTGGTTGTGGTTTACCTTGTCACAGTTACATTTTCTTGATTTTTCAAAGTTCATTTTGAATTTCTTTCGTTGAAATGCAAGAGTTGGAATATTTCAGTAGTGTTTGGTTGTGGTTTACCTTGTCACAGGTACATTTTCTTGATTTTTCAAAGTTCATTTTGAATTTCTTTCGCTGAAATGCAAGAGTTGGAATATTTCAGTAGTGTTTGGTAGTGGTTTACCTTGTCACAGTTACATTTTCTTGATTTTTCATAGTTCATTTTGAATTTCTTTTGTTGAAATGCAAGAGTTGGAATATTTCAGTAGCGTTAGGTTGTGGTTTAACTTGTCACAGTTACATTTTCTTGATTTTTCAAAGTTCATTTTGAATTTCTTTTGTTGAAATGCAAGAGTTGGAATATTTCAGTAGTTTGGTTGTGGTTTACCTTGTCACAGTTACATTTTCTTGATTTTTCAAAGTTGATTTTGAATTTCTTTCGTTGAAAAGCAAGAGTTGGAATATTTCAGTAGTGTTTGGCTGTGGTTTACCTTGTCACAGTTATATTTTCTTGATTTTTCAAAGTTCATTTGAATTTCTTTCGTTGAAATGCAAGAGTTGGAATATTTCAGAAGTGTTTGGTTGGGGTTTACCTTGTCACAGTTAAATTTTCTTGATTTCTCAAAGTTCATTTTGAATTTCTTTCATTGAAATGCAAGAGTTGGACTATTTCAGTAGTGTTTGGTCGTGGTTTACATTGTCACAGTTACATTTTCTCGATTTTTCAAATTTCATTTTGAATTTCTATCATTGAAATGCAAGAGTTGGACTATTTCAGTAGTGTTTGGTTGTGGTTTACCTTGTCACAGTTATATTTTCTTGATTTTTCAAAGATCATTTTGAATTTCTTTCGTTGAAATGCAAGAGTTGGAATATTTCAGTAGTGTTTGCTTATGGTTTACCTTGTCACAGTTACATTTTCTTGATTTTTAAAAGTTCATTTTAATTTATTTAGTTGAAATGCAAGAGTTGGAATATTTCAGTAGTGTTTGGTTTTGGTTTACCTTGTCACAGTTACATTTTCTTGATTTTTCAAATTTCATTTAGAATTTCTTTATTTGAAATGATAGAGTTGGACTATTTAATTTTTGTTTTTTATTTTTTTAAATTATAAAAGTTTAATTTTAATGATTTTTAAAAGTTAATTTTGTATTTCTTTAGTTGAAGTGCAAGTGTTGGACTATTTCAGTAGTGTTTGGTTGTGGTTTACCTTGTCACAGTTACATTTTCATGATTTTTCAAAGTTCATTTTGAATTTCTTTCCTTGAAAAGCAAGACCTGGAATATTTCAGTAGTGTTTGGTAGTGGTTTACCTTGTCACAGTTACATTTTCTTGATTTTTCAAAGTACATTTTGAATTGCTTTCGTTGAAATGCAAGAGTTGGAATATTTCAGTAGTGTTTGGTTATGGTTTACCTTGTCACAGTTACATTTTCTTGATTTTTCAAAGTTCATTTTGAATTTCTTTCGTTGAAATGCAAGAGATGGAATATTTCAGTAGTGTATGGTAGTGGTTTACATTTTCACAGTTACATTTTCTTGATTATTCAAAGTTCATTTTGAATTTCTTTCATTGAAATGCAAGAGTTTGAATATTTCAGTAGCGTTCGGTTGTGGTTTACCTTGTCACAGTTACATTTTCATGATTTTTCATAGTTTATTTTGAGTTTTTGTTGTTGAAAAGCAAGAGTTGGAATATTTCAGTCGGGTTTGGTTTTGGTTTACCTTGTCAAAGTTACATTTTCTTGATTTTTCAAAGATCATTTTTAATTTATTTCGTTGAAATGCAAGAATTGGAATATTTAACTAGTGTTTGGTTTTGGTTTACCTTGTCACAATTAAATTTTCTTGATTTTTCAAAGTTCATTTTTGAATTTATTTCGTTGAAAAGAAAGATTTGTAATATTTCAGAAGTGTTTGCTTATGGTTTACCTTGTCACAGTTACATTTTCTTTATTTTTCAAAGTTCATTTGAATTTATTTCGTTGAAATGCAAGATTTTGAATATGTAAGTAGATTTTGGTTATGTTTTACCTTGTCACACTTACATTTTCTTGATTTTTCAAATTTAATTTTGAATTTCTTTCGTTGAAATGAAAGAGTTGGAATATTTCAGTAGTGTTTGCTTGTGGTTTACCTTGTCACAGTTACATTTTCTTGATTTTTAAAAGTTCATTTGAATTTCTTTCGTTGAAATGCAAGAGTTGGAATATTTCAGTAGTGTTTGGTTGTTGTTTACCTTGTCACAGTTACATTTTCTTGATTTTTCAAAGTTCATTTTGAATTTTTATCGTTGAAATGCAATAGTTGTAAGATTAAATTAGTTTTTGTTTGTGGTTTAACTTGTCACAGTTAAATTTTCTTGATTTTTCAAAGTTCATTTTGAATTTATTTCGTTGAAAAGAAAGAGATGGAATATTTCAGTAGTGTTTGCTTGTGGTTTACCTTGTCACAGTTACATTTTCTTGATTTTTCAAAGTTCATTTGAAATTATTTCATTTAAATGCAAGAGGTGGAATATTTAAGAAGTTTTTGGTTGTGGTTTACCTTGACACAGTTAAATTTTCTTGATTTTTCAAAGTTCATTTTGAATTTCTTTCGTTGAAATGCAATAGTTGGAATACTTCAGTAGTGTTTGGTCGTGGTTTACCTTGTCACAGTTACATTTTCTTGATTTTTCAAAGTTCATTTTGAATTTTTTTCATTGAAATGCAAGAGTTGGACTATTTCAGTAGTGTTTGGTTCTGGTTTACCTTGTCACAGTTACATTTTCATGATTAGTCAAAGATCATTTTGAATTTCTTTCGTTGAAATGCAAGAGTTGGAATATTTCAGTAGTGTTTGCTTTTGGTTTACCTTGTCACAGTTACATTTTCTTGATTTTTCAAAGTTCATTTTGGTTTTCTTTCGTTGAAATGCAAGAGTTGGAATATTTCAGTAGTGTTTTGTTGTGGTTTACCTTGTCACAGTTACATTTTCTTGATTTTTCAAAGTTCATTTTGAATTTCTTTCATTGAAATGCATGAGTTGGAATATTTCACTAGTGTTTGGTTCTGGTTTACCTTATCACAGTTACATTTTCTTGATTTTTCAAAGCTCATTTTGAATTTCTTTCATTGAAAAGCAAGAGTTGGAATATTTCAGTAGTGTTTGCTTATGGTTTACCTTGTCACAGTTGCATTCTCTTGATTTTTCAAAGTTCATTTGAATTTCTTTCGTTGAAATGCAAGAGTTGGAATATTTCAGTAGTGTTTGCTTATGGTTTACCTTGTCACAGTTGCATTTTCTTGATTTTTCAAAGTAAATTTTAATTTCTTTCGTTGAAATGAAAGAGTTTGAATATTTCAGTAGTGTTTGGTTATGGTTTTCCTTGTCACAGTTACATTTTATTGATTTTTAAAAGTTCATTTAGAATTTCTTTAGTTGAAATGCAAGAGTTGGAATATTTCAGTGGTGTTTGGTTATGGTTCAACTTATCACAGTTACATTTTCATGATTTTCAAATTCATTTTGAATTTTTTTCATTGAAATGCATGAGTTGGAATATTTCACTAGTGTTTGGTTCTGGTTTAGCTTGCCACATTTACACACATGTATACACATGTACACACATGTGCCTATCATGAGTGCTCATGATAAGTTAACCTAACCTTTTCCGGTGAGTATGGTTAGGTTAGACTAGATTAAGTTAGGTTAGATTAGGTTAGGTTAGGTTTGACCTAATTAGTGCCACCTTAAAAAATAAGGATGATTTTACAACTGTAAGATAATTTTTAAGCTGTTTGGTACAACATTTTTCTTTCTCCTTGTTTTCAGATTTGTTCTCTTAGTTCCTTTCTCCAAAATTTTTAAGTGTACTTTTTATATTCAAATTCTATGCTAGATTTGTGCTTACAAATCGTTTTCAGCTCTATGTTGGACATGGCATTAGACCTAAATACACACCTTATATTATCTGGATGACATGAAATGTAAGAGGCCTTAGTGTATTGAAGTTTTATTTATCAGCCTAGTATAAAAAAAAATATGTTGAAATTAGGTTAAAAGTCCACTTACATATGGAATTTTTACTCAATGTAACTAAATGTAAGTATTTTCACATAGGATACTTAAATCATCAGCCTAATCTAAATCTAGGAGAGTTTTACATCCTCGTTTAAATCTGTGTTCTCCCATTGTATTTGATGCGCTTCTTAGGATACAGTCCACCAAAATGATCAAAATAAATGGAGATAGAACGTAACCCTGATTAACTACTGATTTAAAACAAAACCAGCTGCTAACCCTAAAAAATGAATGATGAAAGGAGCTATCATTAGATAACAAAAGATTTTGCATTTTCAATTTGCTCTCCTTTTATGGTTAACTGTTTGGCTCTGGGTGCAGTGTCTCTAGATACCCGCATGATTTTTGTTTTTGTTGTGTTGACAACCATCCCAAAAGCTTCAGTTGCTGACACTATCTGTGTCTGTTTGGGGGAGATGTTCATGACTGTTAATTTTCACAATGTCGTCTGCGAACGCTAATTTTTCGACAAGTTTTTCTACAATGGATGCAACGTCTATAGTTTTAGCAAGTGATAAACCTTCATTTAGAGACAGATTAAATTAATGAGGGGATAGAATTTAACCCTGAAGAACACCTGCTGACGTCTGGAACTCTTCTGTCAATCCCTCAGGTGTCTGAACCTGGCTACAAAAATTCAAATACATATGTTTGATCAACGTCAGAATTTTTTGGGGGACTCCATAATACAGCACCAAGGCCCGTTGCGCCGTATTAAATTAAATGCTTGTTTAAAGTCAATAAAAAGTAAGAGCAGTTCTTTCGCAATTTCTATATTTTCTCCATTAGTTGCCGGGTGGAAAATATATGATCTATAGTTGATCGATCTTTTCGGAAGCCGGCCTGATATTCCTCTAAAATGAGGTCTGTCAGGGATTTTAGTCGGTGAAGCATGATTTTCGTTTGGATCTTTGCCGGTTAGCTTGTCATACTAATTGGTCTGTAGTTATTACAGTCACCTTTTTCACCCTTTTTGTAAAGTGCCACAATCATGGCTTTCGCCCAAGATCTGGGGAAGTGGCCTGTTTCCCAGACGCCTACTGTGACTTTATGATAGACGTCTATCAATTCTTCTTGGTCCAACTTAAGTAGCTCTGACTGTATGCCATCTGGGCCAGGAGCTTTATTTGTTTTCAGGGATTGTGTAGCAGCAACTACCTCTTCTCATAACGGTGGTGGACTTGGATCTATTGGGTACTCCGGTAGTTGAAACGACAGTAGGATAGATGGGTCACGGGTTAAAAGTGTTTCTTCCAGAGTTCCCGCCTCTCTTCAGAATTTGTGATAAGTTGTCCATGTCTATCTAACAGGGTTGTTGATGCCACGTTTTCCTTTTAGACAGCTCCCGCACTTTTTTGTACATTTAGTGGCTGTCATTTTTTTTGAAGGCGTCTTCGCATTCATGGCACTTGTCATTGACGCATTGGTGCAGAGCCTGTCGTATTTTTTCTCTTCTAGACGTTTTAACCTCTTGTAATCATCATGGCTTTATTGGTTCTGTATGTTAGCGTGAATACGTTCTTCAACACAGATATCGATGATTTTGGGTGTGATCCATGGTTTATCAGAGCGAGACTGTACTCCTAAGATTTCATTAGCCGTTTCTCTGATGATTGAGGCGCTTTCATCAACCAGACGGTCGACTTCCTCAGTGGTTGGGACTCCCGTGAGTTGGATTATTGACAGCTTATTCGAGAGAGTAGTTTCATGTTTTTTTTCTTGTTTCGATGTTTTTTAGGAGATCGACACGGTAATTTGGGTAGCTTTTCTTGGGCAGTTTGGGTTTTCGGAGGCGCATACGGGGTTCTGACATGACTAAAGCATGGTCTGAGTCAAAATCACCACCGAACAAAGATACTGTACTCAGCACTGACGACTTCCAATGCTTCCGGACCAGTATGAGGTCAAGCATACTGGTCCGCAGTCAATTTGGGATTTGGCCGTCTGCGGATCTCCATGTGACTTTTCTGTGTTCTCCATGTCGAAAGATTATGCTGGTAATGAAAAGCTCGTTTTAACGACAGAAATATGTGAGCATTTCCCTCTAAGGTTTTGTCTTACATGTCCAACCTTGCCCATTACGTCTTCGAAACATGCATTTGACTGTCCGACGATAGTATTGAAATCCCAAAAGACGAACAGAACATCCTTCTTGGGTGCCTGGTGAATGTTGTGTTGGAGATGGGTGTAGAACTCTTCTGCATCTTGGTCACTCCAGGAAGAGTCGGGAGTATAAACTTGGATGATGGAAATTTTAGCGATGAATCCTTTAAATCGGGTGGTAATAATACGCTCTGAGAGGGGATTTATGGCAAGTAGAGTTTTTCTTAGCACGTTTTGAGAGGCGAAATCCAATATCTTGACGTTGAACACCGTCACTTCGTCCTGAGGTGATGAGGGTGTTCCCGTTTATAGTTTCTATTCCATTTAAAGGAAGGTGGGTCTCTGATTACCCAAAAATATCCCAATGGTAGTGGTCAATTTCAATTAAAATTAATTCCTTTTTTCCCGGTTTAGCAAGTGTTCGTATGTTTAACGTTCCAAGTGAAAGTGATGTCTTTGGGGTAAATTTTGGTGTCTTCTCTGACTGGAGAGTCCTCAAATCGGTTAAATAATTGTCGGTTGCCGCGGACGCTGTAAATAAAACATTAACATTATAATCATCATCACAAAAATCAGACCGTCGGTTGCCCCGGACACGGTAACATAGGTTCTTATTCTGTTGTTTGTCATTTCATAGGCAGCGCGCTAGCACAGCCTAAGTAAAGAACGATGTGGGCACAATTTGCTTTTGGTTTCTCCATACCCGGGCAGTTCGTATCGAAGGAGTTGTCGTAGAAAGTTCGAATAGGGCTTATTCGATTGTAAATTGGAGTGGCTAGTACCCTTTTTAATAGTCGAAAGTGATTGGAGGGCAACTGCCCCCCCCACACCCATCATTCCAACAGACACATCCAATCAAAATTTTGAGATAGCCATTTTGTTCAGCGTAGTTTATTTTCACATAGAAAATATCTTTTTGAGGAGGACACTCCCCCCACAACCCTCGGGGCAAGGGTTTTAAGTTATGCCCTGGGGCCATATAAGGTTTTTATAGAAGGAGTTGTCGTAGAAACTTCAAAAAGGATCATTCGATTGGAAATTAAAAGGGCAAAGGCCCTTTTTAATCGTCGAAAGTGATTAGAGGGCAACTAGCCCCCCCTTCACGCTCATCATTCCCCCAAACACATCTAATCAAAACTTTGAGATGGCCATTTTGTTCAGCGTAGTTGATTTCCAGATAGAAAATATGTTTTTGAGGAGGACACTCCCCCACAACCCTCGGGGCAAGGGTTTTAAGATATGCCCTGGGGGCATATAAGGTTTTTACATAAGGCGTTGTCGTAGAAACTTCAAAAAAGACTCATTCTATTGGAAATTTAAAGGGCTAGTGCCCGTTTTAATAGTCGATAGTGATCGGAGGGAAACTAGCCCCCCCCTCCCCCGTGCCCATCATTACCCCAAACACATCCAATCAAAATTTTGAGATGGCCATTTTGTTCAGCGTAGTTGATTTCTATATAGAAAATATGTTTTTGAGGAGGACACTCCCCTACAACCGTCGGGATACGGATTATAAGTTATGCCCTGGGGGCATGTAAGGTTTTCATAGAAGGCGTTGTCGTAGAAACTTCAAGAAAGGCTCATTTGATTGGGAATTCAAAGGGCTAGTTCCCTTTTTAATAGTCAAAAGTAATTGGAGGGCAACTAGCCCCCCCCCCATGCCCATCATTCCCCCGAACACATCCAGTCAAAATTTTGAGATAGCCATTTTGTTCAGCGTAGTTGATTTCCAGATAGAAAATATGTTTTGGAGGAGGACACTCCCCCATAAACCTCGGGGCAAGGGTTGTAAACTATGCCTGGGGGCATTTAAGGTTTTTATAGAAGTCGTTGTAATAGAGACTTCAAAAAAGGCTCATTTGATTGGAAATTCAATGGGCTATTGCCCTTTTTAGTAGTTGAAAGATATTGGACGGTAAACAACCCCCCTCTCACAACCACCTTTTCCCCAAACACATCCAATCAAAATTTTGAAATAGCCATTTTGTTCAACGGAGTTTAAAGTTCTGGAAATTAGGTCTTTGAGGATGACAACCCCCTCACAGCTCTCAGGACAAAGATTGTACATTATGCCCTGGGGGCATATAAAGTTTTTTTTAGAAAGCGTTGTCGTAGAAACTTCAAAAAGGGCTCATTCGATTAGAAATTAAAATGGCTTTTGCCCTTTTTAATAGTCGAAAGTAATTGGAAGGCAACTAACACCCCTTCCACGCCCACCATTTCCCCAAACACATCCAATCAAAATTTTGACATAGCCATTTTGTTCCATGCAGTTAAAGTTCAGGAAATTATACCTTTGAGCAGGACACTCCCCTCACAGTCTTCAGAGCAAGGTTTATAAGTTATGTTCTTGGCGCATATAAATTTTTATTGAAATCTTTTTCGTAGAAACTTGAAAAACGGCTCATTCGATTGGAAATTCAAAGGTCTAGTGCCCCTTTTAATAGTCGAAAGAGATTTGAGGGAAACTAGCCCCCCCTCTCTCGCCCACCTTTTCATCAAACACACCCAATCAAAATTTTTAGATATCCATTTTGTTCAGTGTTGTGGGTTTCCAGATAGAAATTATGTTTTTGAGGAGAAAACTCCCCCAAAGCCCTCAGAGCAAGGGCTGTAAGTTATGCCCTGTGGGCTTATAAGGTTTCTACTGAACGCGTCGTCGTAGAAACTTCAGAAAGGGCTCATTCGATTGGAAATTGAAATGGCTAGTGCTGTTTTTTATAGTCAAAAATGATTGGAAGGCAACTAACACCCCCTTCCTTGCCCATCCTTTCTCCAAACATATCCAATCAAAATTTTTCGATAGTCATTTTGTTTCCCGCAGTTTAAAATTAAGAAAATTATACCTTTTGATTAGGACTCTCCCCCACAGTCTTCAGGGCAAGGATTATAGGTTATGCCCTGGGGGCATATAAGGTTTTTATTGAAATGTTTGTCGTAGAAACTTGAAAAAGGGCTCATTCGATTGGAAATTCAAACGGCTAGTGCCATAGTCGAAAGTGATTTGAGGGCAACTAACCCCCCTCTCACGCCTACCTTTTCCCTAAACACATCCAATCAAAATTTTTAATACCATTTTAATCAACAAAGCTGAAAGTTTTGGAAATTAGGTCTTTAAGGATGATAACCTATGCGCCCCACAACCCTTAGGGCAAGGGTTTTAAGTTATGCCCTAGGAGCATGTAAGGTTTTTATTGAAATTCATGTTGTAAAAACATCCAAAAGGGCTCATTCAATTGAAAATTGAAAGGGCTATTGCCCTTTTAAAAGTCGAAAGTGATTGAAGGGCTGCTAACCCCCTCTCACACCCACCATTTTCCCAACACATCCAATCAAAATTTTGAGATATCCATTTTGTTCAACGTATTTGAAAGTTCTGGAAATAAGGTCTTTTAGGATGATAACCCCATCAGAGCTTTCAGTGCAAGGGTTTTACTTTATGCCCTAGGGGCATATAAAGTTTATATAGAAAGTTGTTGTAGAAATTTCAAAAGGGGCTAATTTGATTGGAAATTGAAATAGCCCTTTTTAATAGTCGAAAGTGAGTGGAGAGTAATTAATCCCCCTCCCTCTTACGCCCTCCATTTCCCCAAACACATTCAATCAAAGTTTAGAGATAGTCATTTTGTTCAACGTAGTTAAAAGTTCTCGAAATTATGTACTTAAGGATGACAAACCCCCCAGAGTCCCCAGGGCAAAGGATGTAAGTTATGCCCTGGGGGCATATAAGGTTTTGAATGATAGAGACTCTATGATAAAAACTTCAAAAGGGGCTCATTCAATTGGAAATTGAGAGGGCTAGTGCCCTTTTTAATAGTTGAAAGTGATTGGACGGTAACTAACCCCTCTCTCACACCCACAATTCCCCCATACACATCCAATCAAAATTTTCAGATAGCCATTTTGCTCAACGTAGTAGAAAGTTCTAGAAATTCGGTCGGTGAGGATGAGGCCCCCCCCCTCTCCAGCCCTCAGGGCGAGGGTTGTTAGTTATCCCCTGGGGGCTTATAAGGTTTTTATTGAGGGTTGTCGTAGAAACTTCAAAAGGGCTCATTTGATTGGAAATTCAAAGGGCTAGTGCCTTTTTGAATAGTTGAAAATGATTGGAGAAAGACTAACGCCCCTCTCACGCCCACCATTTACCCAGACATATCCAATCAAAATTTTGAGATAGCCATTTATTTTCACTTAGTTGAAAGTTCTGGAAATCAGGTCTTAGAGGATGACAACAACCTTGACAGCCCTTAGGGTAAGAGTTGTAATTTATGCCCTGGGGGCATATAAGGTGTTTATAGGAAGTGTTGTCGTAGAAACTCAAAAATGGCTCATTTGATTGGAAATCGAAAGGCCCCGTGCCGTTTTTAATAGTAGAAAGTGATTGGAAGGCTTGACATTTTTATAGTAAAGATAGATGTGGGTATAATGTATTATTTTTTTGTTGTTGTTGTTGTTTAGACCAGGGCACTTTGTATCGAAGGAGTTGTCGTAGGAACTTCGAAAAGGGCTCATTCGATTGAAAATAGAAAGGGCTGATGCCCTTTTTAATACTCGAAAGTGATTGGAGGAGAACCAATCCCCCCCCCATGCCCACCCTCTCATTGGACTTTATGTTTAAAAACTAAATGTTGCCATAATATTAAATCTAAATACACTGTGTTAATGCTAATTCCCAATAAGGCATCTCAACAGTATCCCAAGAACGACTGAGGGTATTGTTCTCAATCTTTTTGGACTACCTTTGCTCTTAAAATTCAACCAAATCAAAATAGCGTAAATGTATCCAAACTATCAAAGAAAGTAAACAGATTTTTTGCGAATGGTGGATTTTTTGCTATTTGTGTCCAGATTTTTAAGAGGGTGTATGTTGCTAAAAATGGCTGAAAATTTTTCTCCAGCATACAAATAGCAGGTCAAACTATAAATCTCTAAAAAAACGAAAAGATTTAAAGTATTATTTTATTTTTCTCTGAAAAGACTATGTCAATATAAAACGAACAGAAATTAATAAAAAAACTTTCCACAAAATAAGTTTTTCAAAGAAAAGTAAAGAACTCCATTAAACAAAAAATGAGCAAAAATAAAATCAAATAATCTACCAAGCGTGAAACTACCACAAATCATCATCGATAAATAAATGAAACTAAAAACGAACAGAAATTACAATAAACAACCGAGTCAAACTCAAAACGAGCAGAAATTAACATAAGCTGGGCTCAAAACCCCTATGCCTTCCCAAGGCCAGAACATAATTTGAACTTTACCGAAAAAAAAACAAATGTATGTGCATTGTCAGTTTAATATACATATAGTGATATTTAGTAATCAAAATCTTAATATTATTTGATTTATTAAAGTTATAAAAGTAAAAACATATAAAATTTCCTGTTTTTTCAAAAGAAGAATTGTTTTTTTTTTCAATGAAATTACCAGGAAAGATATTTCTAATAAACTAAAAGGGAAAAGAAAAAAAAAATAAGAAATTGCAGCAATTCTTTATCAATATCGCAAGAATGAAATGTACCCATCTTGCTTATTTTTAAATATTTTGCTTTAAATTCCCCAACAATTTCCTTCAACAAGCATTCAATTTGTTAGAGAAATCTTCTAACAATGTTAGCTAACAATTTTTAGTTGGACGGCGGAAACATGATTGATGGGGAAAATGTTAGCTAACAGTTTTCTGTTGGACGGCGGAAAAACCCCTTAGTTGGTAAGTCGTCTTGATATGAGTTGCAAACCTAACTCAAAGAATCGAACTTTTTCATCTCTTCCCCAAAATAGTCACCAAAATTATGTTTAAACACTGATAAATGACTGTAAATTTTTGATAGCACCTTTCAATAATAAAGCTTCAAGTGGTTCAAAACAATCATACTTGCTATTATCAATGCAACTTTTTAACAGCATAAGCTTTTTCAGGATTGTTCAAATTTTATAGCGAACTGCAAAAATATCTTATCCCTTCGAACCTGCAAGTACAAACCGAGCTCGTTTAATTAGGTAAAAATATCCACCAAATAAGTGAGCTTGAGAGTGAAGTCGTCGTCCATGAGTACATGACTACAGTGTGACCACAAAACAAACAGACTTTGCTCAAGAATTCTTGTAACCACACTGCTATTTTTTCCTGCACATTGCCTGCGCACTGTCAGTGCAGACACCAACAAAATTCCTCCGCTGTAAAGTTTTTTCTTTTATATGGTAAGAATCAATTGTATTGAAAATTACCTAAGTAGCTCCCTGACTTATTGGCTTGCAGAGCAAGATTTCTTCATGCACGTCATTCTGCCATATACAACGCGCAAAAACGCGCAGTTGATATAGGTCTTGCACGTCAGTAAACTCATTTAGTTGTAAATAATATTTAATACCAACTACTCTCTTGATTAATTGATTGATTAATGACTTAATGACATTCGGTCATTTCGTCAATTCGTCGCGCAATACTATTATTAGATAGTGGTATGCGCTCGATTTTCTTAACTTCTTTTTCTTCAAACATTACTTCATTACGATCTTCCATGGATGGTAACTAAATTTTCGTAAATGGTATGAGGCTTTTTTGATCTGAAGATCATTAAGCATATGAGATACGAGGTATATACAGCTTTTTCATTAATGCGAAATGGATAACATTTTGTTGTATTCACAATTTACTTTGAAAAATGTATACTGGCTTGTTTCTACAGTGGGTATGCTTTGTTTCTATATGACATGTAAACTTACAAGGGTTCATACTGTCGTTCGCTAATATTTTGTAGCAAAGCACGTATTGAGGAAGCGGATGTATCATTTCATGATTGAAACCATGATTCCACAGCAACGCTTCCTGCTGTAGAGAACCGCGTAAAGGACTTTGTTATAAAATAGCCTCATGTTTTATTTTGTAGAATACTTTCTTCGATTGCCATACTGGTTTTAGTATGTTATAAGCCCCACTGACTTGTCCTATCCATAGCTGCTCTGCCTACTTGCTTGACCCTGAATTTTCCACTGTGTTGCCGAGGTACTTGAACTGCTTGCCCTGCTCAACAGTTGAATCTCCACACTTTGTGTCCAGGAGGGAAACAGTTGTTGCCATGATCTTTTTCTTTTCAGTCTTAATCTTGAGGTCAATTTGGCCTTTATTTTCACGGATAATATTGAGGAGATCCTGGAGTTTGGTATTGTGCCTTTCCAAGAAGGTATTATAGTCAGCAAAACCCAGGTCGGTTAGTTATTTTCCTTCTCCAGTTTGGATGCCAAACCATGTACAATCATGGAGTATGTAGTCAGCGGCGACGACGGAGAGGAACGGAGCCTTGTTTTACGACGTACATGAAACGAAATATCTAGTATATCTTTCTTGGGTCGAAACACAGCATTCTGTGTTTTCACGTAATGCAATAATTAGGGCCATTATTTTGGCAGGAACTTCATATTTTTGCAAGATATTACATAGCAAATCATGGTCAATTTAGTCGCAGGCTTTCTCGAAAATCAGGTAGTTTTCTCGCCGTTCTTTACACTCCTCAATCATTATCCGTAGTGTTTAGATGAGATCCGTACAAGTACGGGACGCCTGGAAACTGTGTTGTCGGTCCCGCAGGTGTTTGTCAATGACTATCTAGACGCACCGGAGAATAATCTGTAGACAAGTTTTTCTGGGATAGATAGAACAGTAATACACATTTGGTTTTCACATTTCATCACGACTCCTTTCTTGAAAAGTTTTATTAGCATACTTTTTGTATAATCATCCGGTACCTTTCCAGACCCCAAAATCCTAGCAATGAGTGTAACTCATCCATACAGGAATTCAGTGGTGTTCTAATCATCCCGCCTGTTATTATGTCAATTCCTGCTGCTCTGCCACTCTTCAGCTTGGAGGCTGCCTGTTGAACTTCTGCATTACAAGGTTCTTTGGTGCTGATTTGGAGGTTCAAAAAAAGGGGTTTCAAATGGTGGGGTCCACTCAGAATGTTCTCAAAATACAAGGACCCTACTACGAAAATTTTTGATGGGTCTGAGCCAATTTTGCCATTTGCATCTTTTACTTGTCTGTTTACGTTTTGGTATTTTCCCACAATTTCTTGATAATCTTTGTGCGGCTTTGGAGTCACCACGTTTTGCTGCTTTCTCCGCCACGACATAATAAAACCTAAAACGAACAGAAATTACAATAAATAACCGAGTCAAACTCAAAACGAGAAGAACTAAACATGAGTGGGGCTCAAAATCTCTATGCCTTCCTAGGCCAGAACATAATTTGCACTTTACTGAAAAAATATAAAAGTTTTTACTTTTATAACTTTAATAAATCAAATAAAATTAAGATTTTGATCACTAAATATAAGTATATGCATATTAAACTGACAATGCACATTCATTTGTGTTTTTTTCGGTAAAGTGTAAATTATGTTCTGGCCTTGGGAAGGCTTAGGGGTTTTGAGCCCTACTCATGTTAATTTCTGCTCGTTTTACGTTTGACTCGGTTATTTATTGTAATTTCGCTTCGTTTTGGGTTTCGTTTATTTATCGATTCTGATTTGTGGTAGTTTCAAGCTTGGTAGATTATTTGATTTTGTTTTTGCTCATTTTTGGTTTAATGAAGTTCTTTACTTTTCTATGCAAAACTTATTTTGTGGAAAAAGTCTTTTTAATTAATTTCTGTTCGTTTTATATTGACATAGTTTTTTTAAGGGAAAAAGTAAATAATACTTTAAATCTTTTCGTTTTTTAAGACTTTACAGTTTGGCCTGCTATTTGTATGCTGGAGAAACATTTTCAGAAATTTTTAACAGCATACACCCTTTTAAAAATCTGGACACAAATAGTAGCGTTCAATTTAGTTTCATACTTCCTCTAGTTGACCTGAAATAGAAAACTTGATACCATTCGCAAAAAAGATCTGTTTACTTTCTTTGATAGCTTCGATACACTTACGCTATTTTGGTTTGGTTAAATTTTAAGAGCAGAAGTAGCCCCAAAAGTTTGAACATAATACCCTCGGTCGCTCTTGAGATGGAGCTGAGATGCCTTATTTGGAATTAGTATTAAATTCAGTATATTTTGATTTAATCTTAAGGCAACATTTAGTTTTTAAACATAATGGGCAAATGGGAGGGTGGGTGTCAGAAGGAGACTAGTTTCCCTTCAGTCACTTTCGACTATTAAAGAGGGCATTACCAATTTCTATTTTAAATCGAATTTGCCCTTTTCGAAGATCCTACGACAACTCTTTCGATACGAAGCGCCCTGGTCTAAAAAAATAAAAAATAAAATAATAGTATATTGTACCAACATTGATCTTTACTATAAGAATGTCAAGCCTTCCAATCACTTTCGAAAATTAAAAAGGGCACTAACACTTTCAATTTCGAATCGAATGAGTCCTTTTTGAAGTTTCTACGACAACACTTTCTATAAAAACCTTATATGCCCCCCGGGCATAACTTACAACCCTTGCCCTGAGGGTTGTGAGGGGGTTGTCATCCTCAAAGACCTAATTTCCAGAACTTTCTGCAACGTTGAACAAATTGGCTATCTTAAAATTTTTATTGGATGTGTTTGGGAAATGATGGAAGTGAAAGGGGGGTTAGTTGCCCTGCAATCACTTTTGACGATTAAAAAAGGTCTTTCAATTTCAACTCGAATGAGCTGTTTTTCAAGTTTTTACGACAAAGCTTTTAATAAAAGCTCATATGCCCCCAGGGCATAACTAACAACCTTAGCCTTGAGGGCTCTGGAGGGAGTGTCATCTTCAAAGACCTAATTTCTAGAACTTATAACTACGTTGAACAAAATGGCTGTCTGAAAATTTTGATTGGATGTTTCTGGGGAAATGGGGGGTGTAGAAGGGGTGTTAGTTGCCTTCTAATCACTTTCGACCTTTAAAATGGGCACTAGCCCTTCTAATTTCCAATTGAGTGAGCCATTTTTGAGGTTTCTACGAGAACGCATTCTATGAAAACCTTATATACCCCCAGGGAATAACTTATAAGCCTTCCCCCGAGGGCTACAGGGGGGGATGTCATCCTCAAAGACTTTTTATAATCGGCTTATCTATGGCTTGATTATTTTGACCGCTGTGATTTCCCCTGGGAACAATTTAGCTCAGTGTTGCCGATTGGAAGTTGCCAATAGAAGATTTTACTACGCAAATCTTATAAGCAATATTCAACCTTTTCTTAAGGTGTGTCAACAGTACCACGGTGTTTTCGGGATGTCGACGGAAATGGAGGACAAATTATTCTTGAATGCTGTGTTGAACTTCGTGAGCCGTAGTATGGAAAGAGGAGAAAACTGGAGGGAATAATTGATACAGGTGTCGGATTTTTCACACAAGAAGAAATTTTAAAAACCAAAGAATCGCTCCATAAACTGATGCAGTTTACAACACGCTGTAAAATTCGCGCAAAAGAGGAAGATAATTTTGCGGACATTTGCAAATGGATACACAAAGCTCACACCAAGAAAACCAAATTGCCGATCTTTGTAATTGATTCCCTCTGCTGAGTCCCGACTACTAGTGAAGCTACTGCAGCATCCGTTGCTATTAAGGTGAATGAATTGTCTCGAGTTATTAAGAACCATTTTGCTATTAATGCCAACAAACCCATCGAATGACCAAGCGCTTCATACCAGCCTGATAAGCCCTCCTATGCAATCGTACTGAAAAATCTGCCCGAGTCCCTTCATACCCCGAGTGCTAGGAATAGATTCATAGATTCGGTATGTGCGGATACTAGTGACATATCTGAATTACGGAGAGTCAAATCGGACTGGAAACTAGTGGTTCGCTCGAAAAACACAGCTGATACCATTGTTGAGTCAATCAAGACCAACCAGCCGTTGATCTCTGCTGCCATAAAGAGCCCCAACTATATTGGTGTAGTGAAACGAGTCCCCTCTGACGTATCGGCGGATGGGCTAACTGCACTGATCCCCAGAGCTACGAAGTCTGAACAGTTTGGCAGTTCCCGTACTTTCAAAGTATTTTTCAGCTGTCGATCGGATTTGGATAAATTTCTTAAGGATTCTGTATCCAACTGATTACCGTGACGACAAATCTGATAGTGCTTTTGCTATATGTACTGTTAAGCTAACTCATAGCCTTAAGAAAGCCAAGAGAGAGTCCCTTGAACATATATGCATGGTCGACTTTAACTGTTATTTAGAAGTGGATATTAGTGTAGAAAATAGTCGTTGTTTCAATCGCTTAAAGGTACTTGAGATCCGTTTTACTATTTACAAAAAGAACCAGAACCATTCGTATATCTACCGATATGTTTTTACGTCCAATCTAGACCATATTGTTAGCTCTAGTACTTTGCCAGTACGTGAGGTTCTTGTCCTTCTGAATAGTTTCACCTCGGATCATTTCCCAGTTCAGTGTATTATCAGTAGGCCTACCTCTTTTTCCGCTGTGAGTAATTCGTCGATATTCACTCAGAGGTGGCATGAGGTTCCGGTTTGGTGTAAAATTGATAAAGAAAAAAGTTTCAAGAATCTTGTGATCTTGCTCTGTCAAAAATTCACGTACCGTTTGACCTAATTATGAAATTCTCTCATCGTGATGAAAGAGATCCGCGGCTACATCTTAATACGCCGAACTGACCCATGCTTTTCTGTTTGCCGAATCTCAGGGAGTACCCAAGTCTCGTGCCAGACAAAAAACTCAAGAAAAGGGATGGTCTTCTAACCCTTTGTTACAATTAGCATGCGACAGAGCTACCTTCTGGTATGGGATATGGAAAGAATGTGGTAGACCACACTCAGGAATAGTTAGAGATTAGAGTTGCATCCAAGCGTAGGTTTGGGAAGGAACTTGCTCGTCACCGTGTGCAGTTGAAATCTGAGCTTTCTGAAAAAGTAATTAAAAATCCTAATCTATTATGGAAAATGTTTGATAAGAAGGAGTCAGTGGGTCCCGAGTCAGATATCCCATCTTTAAAAATGGATAAACTATTACCTTGATGAGTTTTCAGCCCCAAAATAGGATCTTAACATTTCTGTTCAAGAAAAGCTTTCATCCCTACTCTCATCAATTCCAGATACAGATTTCGTAGTTACCCAATCACAGGTTGCGTCCGCGGTCCGAGGGTTGAAAAAGAAGAAGTCGGCTGGCAATGACCGTGTATCCATCCTTCACATTAGCCATTGCAGCCCAACTTTCATGGGGCACCTAACTCTTCTCTTTCAGATGATCTTTACTACTGGACTCGTACCATCGGCATTCAGTACTGGGTCGCTTAGGCCAGTCCTGAAGAAAGGAAAAGGTACTTCTGAATGTGCTTTGTTCAGACAGATCACAGTAGCACCAACACTTTGCAAAATCTTTTAACTTTTGGTCATTGATGAAAATGCTGGACTCCTCCTTCCCAGTTTGGGTTCCAGAGGGGTCTTGGTTGCAGCCACGCCATTTCTGCTTTGGCTTCAGTCTTGATTGACGCTAATGAATCAAAAGAGTCCATTGTTATAGGTCTACATGACGTCTGCCGTGCCTACGACTCACTTCTCCATGACCAACTCATTCTGAATATGGGAAAGAGAGGTGTACAGAAGGACATCTTACTACCCATTAAAGATATCTACAACCACCTACAGGCTGAACTCCTACTTCCTGGCCATGGTCAAGCCGTCACTGAATATTCACCAGACGTGATGCTGTCCTACCGAGGGAATCCTGTAGTCCCAGTAAAAAAGGGTGCTCGACAAGGATCAGTCACATCTCCTTGTGCCTTTAATAATTGTATTATTGATCCACAGTCTACTATCGAGACAACATGCATAGCTCGTGGCATAGACTTTACAATCATAGCCTAGGCCGATGACATTCTGAACCCCAGCCGCACAGTCGCAGGTACAGAGACCACCTTCTCAACACTACAGTAAAATTAAAGTCGCATTGGCCTTGAATTTAATCCGCAGAAGTCGGATATTCTTCTGTTCAACTGGCGCCAAGAAGAGGTCGCGTCTCTGAGGCTGGGAGAACTGTCTGTAGCCCTTGTCTCGAAAATTATTTACCTTGGTTTACCAATTGGAAAGGATCTAAAAACTACCCGCTCCCTTCTTATTGATCATCTCCGTAAACGCCTGGCTTTTGCTTACAGTAGAGTAGTCTCATCTAAAATCCGTTTCAACCGTTTAATTCTGGCTCGGCATTATAACGCAGTATCCCTTCCCCATTTCCTGTATATAAGCCCGTTTTGAAGAATTTTTCCTGAGCCAGAGAAAATAAAGCTCAGATCCACGTTTTTTAAGTATGCGAAGTTTTTGTTGCGGCTCCTGCCGTGGTCAAGAAATTCGCGCCTTGTTAAAAATTTTAAAACTGCGGACCCAACGGCAGCTATAATTGAACAAATTAAACGGTACAACGAGAAAGTCTCTTCCCACCCTTGGTACCGTTTGCTAAGGCAGTAAATCCTTGTCCATTAAATTTATTTGCACATCTCTTGTCATATTTAGTCTTTTTACCGTCTCTTGTCATATTTAGACTAGTTGATTGAGTCCTTTGATTATGAATTGAAGTTATCAAGTATTTTTCTGTAAATTAGGTTATTTGAATTGA